>NC_060140.1:2345346-2523324 GCF_021461385.2 Schistocerca piceifrons | reverse complement strand
TTCGTCGTCAATAAGAAGGTCAGAGGGGTACAGTTAAGCTGAAGTGAAGCATCGGAATCTATAGATAGTGTCACAGGAATGGTTCAAAAACATAGTCAGTAAGAAGAGTCAGACTTCTTGTCCTTAAGTCGGCATTGTGCCTTTGGTATTTAATTAAGATGCAATTTCTGTGTTTCATCATCAATAAGAAGGTCCAACGGATACAGTAAACCTGGAGTGAAGCATCGGAATCTATAACTAGTGTCACAGGAATGGTTCAAAACACAGACTGTAAGAAGAGTCAGTCTCCTTGTACGTCATTCTGCACTGTGCCTTTGGTATTTAATTCCGATGCAATTTCTGTTTTTCATCGTCAAAAAGAAGGTCCAAGGGATACAGTAATTCTGAAGTGAAGAATCGGAATCTATAACTGGTGTCACAGGAATCGTTCAAATCATAGTCAGTTAGAAGAGTCAGTGTTCCTGTACTTAAGTCGGCATAGTGCCTTTGCTATTTAATTCCGATGCAATTTGTGTGTTTCATCGTCAATAAGAAGGTCCAAGGGATACAGTAAACCTGGAGTGAAGCATCGGAATCTATAACTAGTGTCAATGGTGTGGTTCAAAAACATATACAGTAAGAATAGACAGTCTTCTTGTACTTAAGTCGGCATTGTGCCTTTTGTATTTAATTACGATGCAATTTCTGTGTTTCATCGTCATTAAGAAGGTCAGAGGGATACAGTAAACCTGAAGTGAAGCATCGAATCTATAGCTAGTGTCACAGGAATGGTTCAAAAACATAGTCAGTAAGAAGAGTCAGTCTTTTTGTACTTAGGTCGGCTTTGTGACTTTTCTTTTAATTCCGATGCAATTTCTGTGTTTCATCGTCAATAAGGTCAGAGGGATACAGTAATCCTGAAGTGAAGCATCGATCTCTGTAACTAGTGTCACAGGAATGGTTCAAATCATAGACAGTAAGAAGAGTCAGTCTTCGTGTACTTCAGTCGGCATTTTGCCTTTGTGTTTAATTCCGATGTAATTTCTGTGTTTCATCGTAATTAAAGAGGTCCAAGGGATACAGTAAACCTGAGGTGAAGCATCGGAATCTATAACTAGTGTCACAGGAATGGTTCAAACATAGTCAGTAAGAAGAGTCAGTCTTCTTGTACATAAGTCGGCATTGTACCTTTTCTATTTAATTCCGATGCAATTTCTGTGTTTCATCGTCAATAAGAAGGTCCAAGGGATACAGTTAACCTGGAATGAAGTATCGGAATCTATAACTAGTGTCAATGGTATGGTTCAAAACATAGACAGTAAGAAGAGTCAGTCTTCTTGTACTTAAGTCGACATTGTTCCTTTTGTATTTAATTACGATGCAATTTCTGTGTTTCATCGTCATTAAGAAGGTCAGAGGGGTACAGTTAACCTGAAGTGAAGCATCGGAATCTATAGCTAGTGTCACAGGAATGGTTCAAAAGATAGTCAGTAAGAAGAGTCAGACTTCTTGTCCTTAAGTCGGCATTGTGCCTATTGTATTTAATTCCGATGCAATTCTTGTGTTTAATCATCAATAAGAAGCTCCAAGGGATACAGTAAACCTTTAGTGAAGCATTGGAATCTATAACTAGTGTCACAGGAATGGTTCAAAACATAGACAGTAAGAAAAGTCTGTCTCCATGTACTTAATTTTGCACTGTGCCTTTTGTATTTAATTCCGATGCAATTTCTGTGTTTCATCGTCAATAAGAAGGTCCAAGGGATACAGTAAACATGAAGTGAAGCATCGGAATTTATAACTAGTGTCACAGGAATGGTTCAAACATAGTCAGTAAGAAGAGTCAGTCTTTTTGACTTAAGTCGGCATTGTGCCTTTTCTATTTAATTCCGATGCAATTTCTGTGTTTCATCGTCAGTAAGAAGGTCCAAGGGATACAGTAAACCTGGAGTGAAGCAACGGAATCTGTAGCTAGTGTCACAGGAATGGTTCAAATCACAGACAGTAAGAAGAGTCAGTCTTCGTGTACTTCAGTCGGCATTTTGCCTTTTGTATTTAATTCCGATGCAATTTTTGTGTTTCATCGTCTAGAAGAAGGTCCAAGGGATACAGTAAACCTGAAGTGAAGCATCGGGATCTATAACTGGTGTCACAGGAATCGTTCAAAACATAGTCAGTAAGAAGAGTCAGTCATCTTGTACATAAGTCGGCATAGTGCCTTTTCTATTTATTTCCGATGCAATTTCTGTGTTTTATCGTCAATAAGAAGGTCCAAGGGATATAGTAAACCTGGAATGAAGCATCGGAATCTATAACTAGTGTCAATGGTATGGTTCAAAATATAGACAGTAAGAAGAGTCAGTCTTCTTGCACTTAAGTCGGCATTGTGCCTTTTCTATTTAATTCCGATGCAATTTCTGTGTTTCATCGTCAATAAGAAGGGCAGAGGGATACAGTAAACCTGGAGTGAAGCATCGGAATCTATAACTAGTGTCAATGGTATGGTTCAAAACATAGACAGTAAGAAGAGACAGTCTTCTTGTACTTAAGTCGGCATTGTGCCTTTTCTATTTAATTCCGATGCAATTTCTGTGTTTCATCGTCAATAAGAAGGGCAGAGTGATACAGTAAACCTGGAGTGAAGCATCGGAATCTATAACTAGTGTCAATGGTATGGTTCAAAACATAGACGGTAAGAAGAGACAGTCTTCTTGTACTTAAGTCGGCATTGTGCCTTTTCTATTTAATTCCGATGCAATTTCTGTGTTTCATCGTCAATAAGAAGGGCAGAGGGATACACTAATCCTAAAGTGAAGCATCGGAATTATAACTAGTGTCACAGGAATGGTTCAAACATAGCCAGTAAAAAGAGTCAGTCTTCTTGTACTTAAGTCGGCATTGTACCTTTTCTATTTAATTTCGATGCAATTTCTGTGTTTCATCGTCAATGACAAGGTCCAAGGTATACAGTAAACCTGGAGTGAAGCATCGGAATCTATAACTAGTGTCAATGGAATGGTTAAAAACATAGACAGAAATATGAATTAGTCTTCTTGTACTTAAGTCGGCATTGTGCCTTTTCTATTTAATTCCGATGCAATTTCTGTGTTTCATCGTCAATAAGAAGGACCAAGGGATACAGTAAACCTGGAGTGAAGCATCGGAGTCTATAACAAGTGTCACAGGAGTGGTTCAAAAATAGACAGTAATAAGTGTCAGTCTTCTTGAACTTAATTCGGCATTGTGCCTTTTGTATTTAATTCCGATGCAATTTCTGTGTTTCATCGTCAATAAAAAGGTCAGAGGGATACAGTAAACCTGAAGTGGAGCATCGGAATCCATAACTAGTGTCACAGGAATGGTTCAAAACATAGTCAGTAAGAAGAGTTAGTCTTCTTGTACTTATGTCGGCATTGTGAATTTTGTATTGAATTCCGATGCAATTTCTGTGTTTCATCGTCAATAAGAAGGTCCAAGGGATACAGTAAACCTGGAGTGAAGCATCGGAATCTGTAGCTAGTGTCACAGGAATGGTTCAAATCACAGACAGTAAGAAGAGTCAGTCTTCGTGTACTTCAGTCGGCATTTTGCCTTTTGTATTTAATTCCGATGCAATTTTTGTGTTTCATCGTCTAGAAGAAGGTCCAAGGGATACAGTAAACCTGAAGTGAAGCATCGGGATCTATAACTGGTGTCACAGGAATCGTTCAAAACATAGTCAGTAAGAAGAGTCAGTCATCTTGTACTTAAGTCGGCATAGTGCCTTTTCTATTTATTTCCGATGCAATTTCTGTGTTTCATCGTCAATAAGAAGGTCCAAGGGATACAGTAAACCTGGAATGAAGCATCGGAATCTATAACTAGTGTCAATGTTATGGTTCAAAACATAGACAGTAAGAAGAGTCAGCTTTCTTGTACATAAGACGGCATTGTGCCTTTTCAAATTAATTCCGATGCAATTTCTGTGTTTCATCGTCAATAAGAAGGACCAAGGGATACAGTAAACCTGGAGTGAAGCATCGGAGTCTATAACTAGTGTCACAGGAGGGGTTCAAAAATAGACAGCAATAAGAGTCAGTCTTCTTGAACTTAATTCGGCATTGTGCCTTTTGTATTTAATTAGGATGCAATTTCTGTGTTTCATCGTCAATAAGAAGGTCAGAGGGATACAGTAAACCTGAAGTGAAGCATCGGAATCCATAAATAGTGTCACAGGAGTGGTTCAAAACATAGTCAGTAAGAAGAGTTAGTCTTCTTGTACTTATGTCGGCATTGTGCCTTTTGTATTTAGTTCCGATGCAATTTCTGTGTTTCATCGTCAATAAGAAGGTCCAAGGGATACAGTATACCTGGAGTGAAGCATCGGAATCTGTAGCTAGTGTCACAGGAATGGTTCATATCATAGACAGTAAGAAGAGTCAGTCTTCGTGTACCTCAGTCGGCATTTTGCCTTTTGTATTTAATTCCGATGCAATTTTTGTGTTTCATCGTCAAGAAGAAGGTCCAAGGGATACAGTAAACCTGAAGTGAAGCATCGGGATCTATAACTGGTGTCACAGGAATCGTTCAAATCATAGTCAGTAAGATGAGTCAGTCATCTTGTACTTAAGTCGGCATTGTGCCTTTTGTATTTAATTACGATGCAATTTCTGTGTTTCATCGTCATTAAGAAGGTCAGAGGGGTACAGTTAACCTGAAATGAAGCATCGGAATCTATAGCTAGTGTCACAGGAATGGTTCAAAATATAGTCAGTAAGAAGTGTCAGACTTCTTGTCCTTAAGTCGGCATTGTGCCTTTTGTATTTAATTCCGATGCAATTCTTGTGTTTCATCATCAATAAGAAGGTGCAAGGGATACAGTAAACCTGGAGTGAAGCATCGGAATCTATAACTAGTGTCACAGGAATGGTTCAAAACATAGCCAGTAAGAAGAGTCAGTCTCCTTGTACTTAATTTTGCACTGTGCTTTTTGTATTTAATTCCGATGCAATTTCTGTGTTTCATCGTCAATAAGAAAGTCCAAGGGATACAGTAAACATGAAGTGAAGCATCGGAATTTATAACTAGTGTCACAGGAATGGTTCAAAACATAGTCAGTAAGAAGAGTCAGTCTTCTAGTACTTAAGTCGGCATTGTGCCTTTTCTATTTGATTCCGATGCAATTTCTGTGTTTCATCGTCAATAAGAAGGACCAAGGGATACAGTAAACCTGGAGTGAAGCATCGGAGTCTATAACTAGTGTCACAGGACTGGTTCAAATATAGACAGTAATAAGAGTCAGTCTTCTTGAACCTAATTCGGCATTGTGCCTTTCGTATTTAATTTCGATGCAATTTCTGTGTTTCATCGTCAATAAGAAGGTCAGAGGGATACAGTAAACCTGAAGTGAAGCATCGGAATCCATAACTAGCGTCACAGGAATGGTTCAAAACATAGTCAGTAAGAAGAGTTACTCTTCTTGTACTTAAGTCGGCATAGTGCCTTTTCTATTTATTTCCGATGCAATTTGTGTGTTTCATCGTCAATAAGAAGGTCCAAGGGATACAGTAAACCTGGAGTGAAGCATCGGAATCTATAACTAGTGTCAATGGTATGGTTCAAAACATAGACAGTAAGAAGAGTCAGTCTTCTTGTACTTAAGTCGGCATTGTGCCTTTTCTATTTAATTCCGATGCAATTTCTGTGTTTCATCGTCAATAAGAAGGGCAGAGGGATACACTAATCCTAAAGTAAAGCATCGGAATCTATAACTAGTGTCACAGGAATGGTTCAAAACAAAGTCAGTAAGAAGAGCCAGTCTTCTTGTCCTTAATTCGGCATTGTGCGTTTTGTATTTAATTCCGATGCAGTTTCTGTGTTTCATCGTCAACAAGAAGGTCCAAGGGATACAGTAAACCTGGAGTGTAGGATCGGAATCTATAACTAGTTTTGGAGGAATGGTTCAAAACATAGACAGTAAGAATAGTCAGTCTTCGTGTACTTAAGTCGGCATTTTGCCTTTTGTGTTTAATACCGATTTAATTTCTGTGTTTCATCGTCAATAAGAAGGTCCAATGGATACAGTAAACCTGAGGTGAAGCATCGGAATTTATAACTAGTGTCACAGGAATGGTTCAAACTTAGTCAGTAAAAAGAGTCAGGCTTCTTGTACTTCAGTCGGAATTGTACATTCTCTATTCAATTTCGATGCAATATCTGTGTTTCATCGTCAATGACAAGGTCCATGGGATACAGTAAACCTGGAGTGAAGCATCGGAATCTATAACTAGTGTCATTGGAATGGTTAAAAACATAGGCAGTAATATGAATTAGTCTTCTTGTACTTAAGTCGGCATAGTGCCTTTGCTATTTAATTCCGATGCAATTTGTGTGTTTCATCGTCAATAAGAAGGTCCAAGGGATACAGTAAACCTGGAGTGAAGCATCGGAATCTATAACTAGTGTCAATGGTGTGGTTCAAAACATATACAGTAAGAATAGTCAGTCTTCTTGTACTTAAGTCGGCATTGTGCCTTTTGTATTTAATTACGATGCAATTTCTGTGTTTCATCGTCATTAAGAAGGTCAGAGGGATACTGTAAACCTGAAGTGAAGCATCGGAATCTATAGCTAGTGTCACAGGAATGGTTCAAAACATAGTCAGTAAGAAGAGTCAGTCTTTTTGTACTTAGGACGGCCTTGTGACATTTCTTTTTAATTCCGATGCAATTTCTGTGTTTCATCGTCAATAAGGTCAGAGGGATACAGTAATCCTGAAGTGAAGCATCGAAATCTGTAACTAGTGTCACAGGAATGGTTCAAATCATAGACAGTAAGAAGAGTCAGTCTTCGTGTACGTCAGTCGGCATTTTGCCTTTTGTATTTAATTCCGATGCAATTTCTGTGTTTCATCGTAATTAAAAAGGTCCAAGGGATACAGTAAACCTGAGGTGAAGCATCGGAATCTATAACTAGTGTCACAGGAATGGTTCAAACATAGTCAGTAAGAAGAGTCTGTCTTCTTGTACATAAGTCGGCATTGTACCTTTTCTATTTAATTCCGTTGCAATTTCTGTGTTTCATCGTCAATAAGAAGGTCCAAGGGATACAGTAAACCTCTAATGAAGCTTCGGAATCTATAACTAGTGTCAATGGTATGGTTCAAAACATAGACAGTAAGAAGAGTCAGTCTTCTTGTACTTTAGTCGGCATTGTGCCTTTTGTATATAATTCCGATGCAATTTGTGTGTTTCATCGTCATTAAGAAGGTCAGAGGGATACAGTAAACCTGAAGTGAAGCATCGGAATCTATAGCTAGTGTCACAGGAATGGTTCTAATCATAGTCAGTAAGAAGAGTCAGTCTTCTTGTACTTAAGTCGGCATTGTACCTTTTCTATTTAATTCCGTTGCAATTTCTGTGTTTCATCGTCAATAACAAGGTCCAAGGGATACAATAAACCTGGAGTGAAGCATCGGAATCTATAACTAGTGTCAATGGAATGGTTCAAAACATAGACAGTAAGAAGAGTCAGTCTTCTTGTACTTAAGTCGGCATTGTGCCTTTTGTATTTAATTCCGATGCAATTTCTGTGTTTCATCGTCAATAACAAGGTCAGAGGGGTACAGTAAATATGAAGTGAATCATCGGAATCTGTAGCTAGTGTCACAGGAATGGTTGAAACATAGTCAGCAAGAAGAGTCGGACTTCTTGTCCTTAAGTTGGCATTGTGCCTGTTGTATTTAATTCTGATGCAATTCTTGTGTTTCATCATCAATAAGAAGGCCCAAGGGATACAGTAAACCTGGAGTGAAGCATCGGAATCTATAACTAGTGTCACAGGAATGGTTCAAAACATAGACAGTAAGAAGAGTCAGTCTCCTTGTCCTTAATCTTGCACTGTGCCTTTTGTATTTAATTCCGATGCAATTTCTGTGTTTCGTCGTCAATAAGAAGGTCCAAGGGATACAGTAAACATGAAGTGAAGCATCGGAATTTATAACTAGTGTCACAGGAATGGTTCAAAACATAGTCAGTAAGAAGAGTCAGTCTTCTTGTACTTACGTCGGCATTGTGCCTTTTCTATTTAATTCCGATGCAATTTCTGCGTTTCATCGTCAATAAGAAGGACCAAGGGATATAGTAAACCTAGAGTGAAGCATCGGAGTCTATAACTGGTGTCACAGGACTGGTTTAAAAATAGACAGTAATAAGAGTCAGTCTTCTTGAACTTAATTCCGCATTGTGCCTTTTGTATTTAATTCCGATGCAATTTCTGTGTTTCATCGTCAATAAGAAGGTCAGAGGGATACAGTAAACCTGAAGTGAAGCATCGGAATCCATAACTAGCGTCACAGGAATGGTTCAAAACATAGTCAGTAAGAAGAGTTAGTCTTCTTGTACTTAAGTCGGCATTGTGCTATTTGTATTTAATTCCGATGCTATTTCTGTGTTTCGTCGTCAACAAGAAGGTCCAATGGATACAGTAAACCTGAGGTGAAGTATCGGAATTTATAACTAGTGTCACAGGAATGGTTCAAACATAGTCAGTAAAAAGAGTCAGTCTTCTTGTACTTAAGTCGGAATTGTACCTTCTCTATTCAATTTCGATGCAATATCTGTGTTTCATCTTCAATGACAAGGTCCAAGGGATACAGTAAACCTGGAGTAAAGCATCGGAATCTATAACTAGTGTCATTGGAATGGTTAAAAACATAGGCAGTAATATGAATTAGTCTTCTTGTACTTAAGTTGGCATTGTGCCTTTTGTTTTTAATTCCGATGCAATTTCTGTGTTTCGTCGTCAATAAGAAGGTCAGAGGGGTACAGTTAAGCTGAAGTGAATATTCGGAATCTATAGATAGTGTCACAGGAATGGTTCAAATCATAGTCAGTAAGAAGTGTCAGACTTCTTGTCCTTAAGTCGGCATTGTGCCTTTGGTATTTAATTCCGATGCAATTTCTGTGTTTCATCATCAATAAGAAGGTCCAACAGATACAGTAAACCTGGAGTGAAGCATCGGAATCTATAACTAGTGTCACAGGAATGGTTCAAAACATAGACTGTAAGAAGAGTCAGTCTCCTTGTACTTAATTCTGCACTGTGCCTTTGCTATTTAATTCCGATGCAATTTGTGTGTTTCATCGTCAATAAGAAGGTCCAAGGGATACAGTTAACCTGGAATGAAGTATCGGAATCTATAACTAGTGTCAATGGTATGGTTCAAAACATAGACAGTAAGAAGAGTCAGTCTTCTTGTACTTAAGTCGACATTGTGCCTTTTGTATTTAATTACGATGCAATTTCTGTGTTTCATCGTCATTAAGAAGGTCAGAGGGGTACAGTTAACCTGAAGTGAAGCATCGGAATCTATAGCTAGTGTCACAGGAATGGTTCAAAAGATAGTCAGTAAGAAGAGTCAGACTTCTTGTCCTTAAGTCGGCATTGTGCCTATTGTATTTAATTCCGATGCAATTCTTGTGTTTCATCATCAATAAGAAGCTCCAAGGGATACAGTAAACCTTTAGTGAAGCATCGGAATCTATAACTAGTGTCACAGGAATGGTTCAAAACATAGACAGTAAGAAAAGTCAGTCTACATGTACTTAATTTTGCACTGTGCCTTTTGTATTTAATTCCGATGCAATTTCTGTGTTTCATCGTCAATAAGAAGGTCCAAGGGATACAGTAAACATGAAGTGAAGCATCGGAATTTATAACTAGTGTCACAGGAATGGTTCAAAACATAGTCAGTAAGAAGAGTCAGTCTTCTTGACTTAAGTCGGCATTGTGCCTTTTCTATTTAATTCCGATGCAATTTCTGTGTTTCATCGTCAATAAGAAGGACCAAGGGATACAGTAAACCTGGAGTGAAGCATCGGAATCTGTAACTAGTGTCACAGGAATGGTTCAAATCATAGGCAGTAAGAAGAGTCAGTCTTCGTGTACTTCAGTCGGCATTTTGCCTTCTGTATTTAATTCCGATGCAATTTCTATGTTTCATCGTCAATAAAAAGGTCAGAGGGATACAGTAAACCTGAAGTGGAGCATCGGAATCCATAACTAGTGTTACAGGAATGGTTCAAAACATAGTCAGTAAGAAGAGTTAGTCTTCTTGTACTTATGTCGGCATTGTGCCTTTTGTATTGAATTCCGATGCAATTTCTGTGTTTCATCGTCAGTAAGAAGGTCCAAGGGATACAGTAAACCTGGAGTGAAGCAACGGAATCTGTAGCTAGTGTCACAGGAATGGTTCAAATCACAGACAGTAAGAAGAGTCAGTCTTCGTGTACTTCAGTCGGCATTTTGCCTTTTGTATTTAATTCCGATGCAATTTTTGTGTTTCATCGTCTAGAAGAAGGTCCAAGGGATACAGTAAACCTGAAGTGAAGCATCGGGATCTATAACTGGTGTCACAGGAATCGTTCAAAACATAGTCAGTAAGAAGAGTCAGTCATCTTGTACATAAGTCGGCATAGTGCCTTTTCTATTTATTTCCGATGCAATTTCTGTGTTTCATCGTCAATAAGAAGGTCCAAGGGATATAGTAAACCTGGAATGAAGCATCGGAAGCTATAACTAGTGTCAATGGTATGGTTCAAAACATAGACAGTAAGAAGAGTCAGTCTTCTTGTACTTAAGTCGGCATTGTGCCTTTTGTATTTAATTACGATGCAATTTCTGTGTTTCATCGTCATTAAGATGGTCAGAGGGGTACAGTTAACCTGAAGTGAAGCATCGGAATCTATAGCTAGTGTCACAGGAATGGTTCAAAAGATAGTCAGTAAGAAGAGTCAGACTTCTTGTCCTTAAGTCGGCATTGTACCTTTTGTATTTAATTCCGATGCAATTTGTGTGTTTCATCGTCAATAAGATGGTCGAAGGGATACAGTAAACCTGGAGTGAAGCATCGGAATCTATAACTAGTGTCAATGGTATGGTTCAAAACATAGACAGTAAGAAGAGACAGTCTTCTTGTACTTAAGTCGGCATTGTGCCTTTTCTATTTAATTCCGATGCAACTTCTGTGTTTCATCGTCAATAAGAAGGGCAGAGGGATACAGTAAACCTGGAGTGAAGCATCGGAATCTATAACTAGTGTCAATGGTATGGTTCAAAACATAGACAGTAAGAAGAGACAGTCTTCTTGTACTTAAGTCGGCATTGTGCATTTTCTATTTAATTCCGATGCAATTTCTGTGTTTCATCGTCAATAAGAAGGGCAGAGGGATACACTAATCCTAAAGTGAAGCATCGGAATTATAACTAGTGTCACAGGAATGGTTCAAACATAGCCAGTAAAAAGAGTCAGTCTTCTTGTACTTAAGTCGGCATTGTACCTTTTCTATTTAATTTCGATGCAATTTCTGTGTTTCATCGTCAATGACAAGGTCCAAGGTATACAGTAAACCTGGAGTGAAGCATCGGAATCTATAACTAGTGTCAATGGAATGGTTAAAAACATAGACAGTAATATGAATTAGTCTTCTTGTACTTAAGTCGGCATTGTGCCTTTTCTATTTAATTCCGATGCAATTTCTGTGTTTCATCGTCAATAAGAAGGTCCAAGGGATACAGTAAACCTGGAGTGAAGCATCGGAATCTGTAGCTAGTGTCACAGGAATGGTTCAAATCACAGACAGTAAGAAGAGTCAGTCTTCGTGTACTTCAGTCGGCATTTTGCCTTTTGTATTTAATTCCGATGCAATTTTTGTGTTTCATCGTCTAGAAGAAGGTCCAAGGGATACAGTAAACCTGAAGTGAAGCATCGGGATCTATAACTGGTGTCACAGGAATCGTTCAAAACATAGTCAGTAAGAAGAGTCAGTCATCTTGTACTTAAGTCGGCATAGTGCCTTTTCTATTTATTTCCGATGCAATTTCTGTGTTTCATCGTCAATAAGAAGGTCCAAGGGATACAGTAAACCTGGAATGAAGCATCGGAATCTATAACTAGTGTCAATGTTATGGTTCAAAACATAGACAGTAAGAAGAGTCAGCTTTCTTGTACATAAGACGGCATTGTGCCTTTTCAAATTAATTCCGATGCAATTTCTGTGTTTCATCGTCCATAAGAAGGACCAAGGGATACAGTAAACCTGGAGTGAAGCATCGGAGTCTATAACTAGTGTCACAGGAGGGGTTAAAAAATAGACAGCAATAAGAGTCAGTCTTCTTGAACTTAATTCGGCATTGTGCCTTTTGTATTTAATTAGGATGCAATTTCTGTGTTTCATCGTCAATAAGAAGGTCAGAGGGATACAGTAAACCTGAAGTGAAGCATCGGAATCCATAACTAGTGTCACAGGAGTGGTTCAAATCATAGTCAGTAAGAAGAGTTAGTCTTCTTTTACCTATGTCGGCATTGTGCATTTTGTATTTAGTTCCGATGCAATTTCTGTTTTTCATCGTCAATAAGAAGGTCCAAGGGATACAGTATACCTGGAGTGAAGCATCGGAATCTGTAGCTAGTGTCACAGGAATGGTTCAAATCATAGACAGTAAGAAGAGTCAGTCTTCGTGTACCTCAGTCGGCATTTTGCCTTTTGTATTTAATTCCGATGCAATTTTTGTGTTTCATCGTCAAGAAGAAGGTCCAAGGGATACAGTAAACCTGAAGTGAAGCATCGGGATCTATAACTGGTGTCACAGGAATCGTTCAAATCATAGTCAGTAAGAAGAGTCAGTCATCTTGTACTTAAGTCGGCATTGTGCCTTTTGTATTTAATTCCGATGCAATTCTTGTGTTTCATCATCAATAAGAAGGTGCAAGGGATACAGTAAACCTGGAGTGAAGCATCGGAATCTATAACTAGTGTCACAGGAATGGTTCAAAACATAGCCAGTAAGAAGAGTCAGTCTCCTTGTACTTAATTTTGCACTGTGCTTTTTGTATTTAATTCCGATGCAATTTCTGTGTTTCATCGTCAATAAGAAAGTCCAAGGGATACAGTAAACATGAAGTGAAGCATCGGAATTTATAACTAGTGTCACAGGAATGGTTCAAAACATAGTCAGTAAGAAGAGTCAGTCTTCTAGTACTTAAGTCGGCATTGTGCCTTTTCTATTTAATTCCGATTCAATTTCTGTGTTTCATCGTCAATAAGAAGGACCAAGGGATACAGTAAACCTGGAGTGAAGCATCGCAGTCTATAACTAGTGTCACAGGTCTGGTTCAAATATAGACAGTAATAAGAGTCAGTCTTCTTGAACCTAATTCGGCATTGTGCCTTTTGTATTTAATTCCGATGCAATTTCTGTGTTTCATCGTCAATAAGAAGGTCAGAGGGATACAGTAAACCTGAAGTGAAGCATCGGAATCCATAACTAGCGTCACAGGAATGGTTCAAAACATAGTCAGTAAGAAGAGTTAGTCTTCTTGTACTTAAGTCGGCATAGTGCCTTTTCTATTTATTTCCGATGCAATTTGTGTGTTTCATCGTCAATAAGAAGGTCCAAGGGATACAGTAAACCTGGAGTGAAGCATCGGAATCTATAACTAGTGTCAATGGTATGGTTCAAAACATAGACAGTAAGAAGAGTCAGTCTTCTTGTACTTAAGTCGGCATTGTGCCTTTTCTATTTAATTCCGATGCAATTTCTGTGTTTCATCGTCAATAAGAAGGGCAGAGGGATACACTAATCCTAAAGTGAAGCATCGGAATCTATAACTAGTGTCACAGGAATGGTTCAAAACGAAGTCAGTAAGAAGAGCCAGTCTTCTTGTCCTTAATTCGGCATTGTGCGTTTTGTATTTAATTCCGATGCAGTTTCTGTGTTTCATCGTCAACAAGAAGGTCCAAGGGATACAGTAAACCTGGAGTGTAGGATCGGAATCTATAACTAGTTTTGGAGGAATGGTTCAAAACATAGACAGTAAGAATAGTCAGTCTTCGTGTACTTAAGTCGGCATTTTGCCTTTTGTGTTTAATTCCGATTTAATTTCTGTGTTTCATCGTCAATAAGAAGGTCCAATGGATACAGTAAACCTGAGGTGAAGCATCGGAATTTATAACTAGTGTCACAGGAATGGTTCAAACATAGTGAGTAAAAAGAGTCAGTCTTTTTGTACTTAGATCGGCCTTGTGACATTTCTTTTTAATTCCGATGCAATTTCTGTGTTTCATCGTCAATAAGGTCAGAGGGACACAGTAATCCTGAAGTGAAGCATCGAAATCTGTAACTAGTGTAACAGGAATGGTTCAAATCATAGACAGTAAGAAGAGTCAGTCTTCGTGTACGTCAGTCGGCATTTTGCCTTTTGTATTTAATTCCGATGCAATTTCTGTGTTTCATCGTAATTAAAAAGGTCCAAGGGATACAGTAAACCTGAGGTGAAGCATCGGAATCTATAACTAGTGTCACAGGAATGGTTCAAACATAGTCAGTAAGAAGAGTCAGTCTTCTTGTACATAAGTCGGCATTGTACCTTTTCTATTTAATTCCGATGCAATTTCTGTGTTTCATCGTCAATAAGAAGGTCCAAGGGATACAGTAAACCTCTAATGAAGCATCGGAATCTATAACTAGTGTCAATGGTATGGTTCAAAACATAGACCGTAATAAGAGTCAGTCTTCTTGTACTTTAGTCGGCATTGTGCCTTTTGTATATAATTCCGATGCAATTTGTGTGTTTCATCGTCATTAAGAAGGTCAGAGGGATACAGTAAACCTGAAGTGAAGCATCGGAATCTATAGCTAGTGTCACAGGAATGGTTCTAATCATAGTCAGTAAGAAGAGTCAGTCTTCTTGTACTTAAGTCGGCATTGTACCTTTTCTATTTAATTCCAATGCAATTTCTGTGTTTCATCGTCAATAACAAGGTCCAAGTGATACAATAAACCTGGAGTGAAGCATCGGAATCTATAACTAGTGTCAATGGAATGGTTCAAAACATAGACAGTAAGAAGAGTCAGTCTTCTTGTACTTAAGTCGGCATTGTGCCTTTTGTATTTAATTCCGATGCAATTTCTGTGTTTCATCGTCAATAACAAGGTCAGAGGGGTACAGTAAATATGAAGTGAAGCATCGGAATCTGTAGCTAGTGTCACAGGAATGGTTCAAACATAGTCAGTAAGAAGAGTCGGACTTCTTGTCCTTAAGTCGGCATTGTGCCTGTTGTATTTAATTCTGGTGCAATTCTTGTGTTTCATCATCAATAAGAAGGTCCAAGGGATACAGTAAACCTGGAGTGAAGCATCGGAATCTATAACTAGTGTCACAGGAATGGTTCAAAACATAGACAGTAAGAAGAGTCAGTCTCCTTGTCCTTAATTTTGCACTGTGCCTTTTGTATTTAATTCCGATGCAATTTCTGTGTTTCGTCGTCAATAAGAAGGTCCAAGGGATACAGTAAACATGAAGTGAAGCATCGGAATTTATAACTAGTGTCTCAGGAATGGTTCAAAACATAGTCAGTAAGAAGGGTCAGTCTTCTTGTACTTACGTCGGCATTGTGCCTTTTCTATTTAATTCCGATGCAATTTCTGCATTTCATCGTCAATAAGAAGGACCAAGGGATACAGTAAACCTAGAGTGAAGCATCGGAGTCTATAACTGGTGTCACAGGACTGGTTTAAAAATAGACAGTAATAAGAGTCAGTCTTCTTGAACTTAATTCCGCATTGTGCCTTTTGTTATTAATTCCGATGCAATTTCTGTGTTTCATCGTCCATAAGAAGGTCAGAGGGATACAGTAAACCTGAAGTGAAGCATCGGAATCCATAACTAGCGTCACAGGAATGGTTCAAAACATAGTCAGTAAGAAGAGTTAGTCTTCTTGTACTTAAGTCGGCATTGTGCTATTTGTATTTAATTCCGATGCAATTTCTGTGTTTCATCGTCAATAAGAAGGACCAAGGGATACAGTAAACCTGGAGTGAAGCATCGGAATCTGCAACTAGTGTCACAGGAATGGTTCAAATCGAAGTCAGTAAGAAGAGTCAGTCTTCGTGTACTTCAGTCGGCATTTTGCCATTTGTATTTAATTACGATGCAATTTTTCTGTTTCATCGTCAATAAGAAGGTCCAACTGATACAGTAAACCTGAAGTGAAGCATCTAGATCTATAACTGGTGTCACAGGAATCGTTCAAATCATAGTCAGTTAGAAGAGTCAGTGTTCCTGTACTTAAGTCGGCATAGTGCCTTTGATATTTAATTCCGATGCAATTTGTGTGTTTCATCGTCAATAAGAAGGTCCAAGGGATACAGTAAACCTGGAGTGAAGCATCGGAATCTATAACTAGTGTGAATGGTGTGGTTCAATACATAGACAGTAAGAGGAGTCAGTCTTCTTGTACTTAAGTCGGCAATGTGCCATTTGTATTTAATTACGATGCAATTTCTGTGTTTCATCGTCATTAAGAAGGTCAGAGGGATACAGTAAACCAGAAGTGAAGCATCGGAATCTATAGCTAGTGTCACAGGAATGGTTCAAAACATAGTCAGTAAGAAGAGTCAGTCTTTTGTACTTAGGTCGGCATTGTGTCTTTTCTTTTTAATTCCGATGCAATTTCGGTGTTTCATCGTCAATGAGAAGGTCAGAGGGATGCAGTAATCCTGAAGTGATGCATCGGAATCTATAGCTAATGTCACAGGAATGGTTCAAAACATAGCCAGTAAAAAGAGTCAGCCTCCTTGTACTTAATTCTGCACTGTGCCTTTTGTATTTAAATCCGATGCAATTTCTGTGTTTCATCGTCAATAAGAAGGTCCAAGGGATACAGTAAACATGAAGTGAAGCATCGGAGTCAATAAATAGTGTCACAGGACTGGTTCAAAAATAGACAGTAATAAGAGTCAGTCTTCTTGTACTTAATTCGGCATTGTGCCTGTTGTATTTAATTTCGATGCAATTTCTGTGTTTCATCGTCAATAAGAAGGTCAGAGGGATACAGTAAACCTGAAGTGAGGCATCGGAATCCGTAACTAGTGTCACAGGAATGGTTCAAAACAAAGTCAGTAAGAAGAGTCGGTCTTCTTGTCCTTAAGTCGGCATTGTGCCTTTTGTATTTAATTCCGATGCAATTTCTGTGTTTCATCGTCAATAAGAAGGTCCAAGGGATACAGTAAACCTGGAGTGTAGCATCGGAATCTATAACTAGTGTCACAGGAATGGTTCAAAACGTAGACAGTAAGAAGAGTCAGTCTTCGTGTACTGAAGTCGGCATTTTGCCTTTTGTATTTACTTCTGATGCAATTTCTGTGTTTCATCTTCAATAAACAGGTCCAAAGGATACAGTAAACCTGAGGTGAAGCAGCGGAATCTATAACTAGTGTCACAGGAATGGTTCAAAACATAGTCAGTAAGAAGAGTCAGTCTTTTTGTACTTAGGTCGGCATTGTGACTTTTCTTTTTAATTCCGATGCAATTTCGGTGTTTCATCGTCAATGAGAAGGTCAGAGGGATGCAGTAATCCTGAAGTGATGCATCGGAATCTATAGCTAATGTCACAGGAATGGTTCAAAACATAGCCAGTAAAAAGAGTCAGCCTCCTTGTACTTAATTCTGCACTGTGCCTTTTGTATTTAAATCCGATGCAATTTCTGTGTTTCATCGTCAATAAGAAGGTCCAAGGGATACAGTAAACATGAAGTGAAGCATCGGAGTCAATAAATAGTGTCACAGGACTGGTTCAAAAATAGACAGTAATAAGAGTCAGTCTTCTTGTACTTCATTCGGCATTGTGCCTGTTGTATTTAATTTCGATGCAATTTCTGTGTTTCATCGTCAATAAGAAGGTCAGAGGGATACAGTAAACCTGAAGTGAGGCATCGGAATCCGTAACTAGTGTCACAGGAATGGTTCAAAACAAAGTCAGTAAGAAGAGTCGGTCTTCTTGTCCTTAAGTCGGCATTGTGCCTTTTGTATTTAATTCCGATGCAATTTCTGTGTTTCATCGTCAATAAGAAGGTCCAAGGGATACAGTAAATCTGGAGTGTAGCATCGGAATCTATAACTAGTGTCACAGGAATGGTTCAAAACGTAGACGGTAAGAAGAGTCAGTCTTCGTGTACTGAAGTCGGCATTTTGCCTTTTGTATTTACTTCCGATGCAATTTCTGTGTTTCATCTTCAATAAACAGGTCCAAAGGATACAGTAAACCTGAGGTGAAGCAGCGGAATCTATAACTAGTGTCACAGGAATGGTTCAAAACATAGTCAGTAAGAAGAGTCAGTCTTTTTGCCCTTAAGTCGGCATTGTGCATTTTGTATTTAATTCCGATGCAATTTCTGTGTTTCATCGTCAATAAGAAAGTCCAAGGGATACAGTAAACCAGGAGTGAAGCATCGGAATCTGTAACTAGTGTCGCAGGAATGGTTCAAAACATAGACAGTAAGAAGAGTAAGTCTTCTTGTACTTAATTCGGCATTGTTCCTTTTGTATTTAATTCCGATGCATTTTCTGCTTTTCATCGTCAAGAAGAAGGTCAGAGTTATACAGTAAACCTCAAGTGAAGCATCGGAATCTATAACGGGTGTCACAGGAATGGTTCAAAACATAGTCAGTAGGAAGAGTCGGTCTTCATGTACTTATGTCGGCATTGTGCCTTTTGTATTTAATTACGATGCAATTTCTGTGTTTCATCGTCATTAAGAAGGTCAGAGGGATACTGTAAACCTGAAGTGAAGCATCGGAATCTATAGCTAGTGTCACAGGAATGGTTCAAAACATAGTCAGTAAGAAGAGTCAGTCTTTTTGCCCTTAAGTCGGCATTGTGCATTTTGTATTTAATTCCGATGCAATTTCTGTGTTTCATCGTCAATAAGAAAGTCCAAGGGATACAGTCAACCAGGAGTGAAGCATCGGAATCTGTAACTAGTGTCGCAGGAATGGTTCAAAACATAGACAGTAAGAAGAGTAAGTCTTCTTGTACTTAATTCGGCATTGTGCCTTTTGTATTTAATTCCGATGCAATTTCTGTGTTTCATCGTCAATACGAAGGTCCAAGGGATACAGTAAACCTCAAGTGAAGCATCGGAATCTATAACGGGTGTCACAGGAATGGTTCAAAACATAGTCAGTAGGAAGAGTCGGTCTTCATGTACTTATGTCGGCATTGTGCATTTTGTATTTAATTCCGATGTATTTTCTGTGTTCCATCGTCAATAAGAGGGTCCAAGGGATACAGTAAACCTGAAGTGAAGCAACGGAATCTATAACTAGTGTCACAGGAATGGTTCAAAACATAGACAGTAAGAAGAGTCAGTCTTCTTGTCCTTAAGTCGGCATTGTGACTTTTGTAATTAATTCCGATGCAATGTCTGTGTATCATCGTCAATAAGAAGCTCTAAGGGATACAGTAAACCTGGAGTGAAGCATCGGAATCTATAACTAGAGTCACAGGAGTGGTTCAAAACATAGACAGTAATAAGAGTCAGTCTTCTTGTACTTAATTCTGCTTTGTGCCTTTTGTATTTAATTCCGATGCAATTTCTGTGTTTCATCGTCAATAAGAAGGTCCAAGGGATACGGTAAACCTGAAGTGAAGCATCGGAATTTATAACTAGTGTCACAGGAATGGTTCAAAACATAGACAGTAAGAAGAGTCAGTCTTCTTGTACTTAATTCTGCTTTGTGTATTTTGTATTCAATTCATATGCAATTTTGTGTTTCATCGTCAATAAGAAGGTCTGAGGGATACAGTAAACCTGGAGTGAAGCATCGGAATCTATAACTAGTGTCACAGGAATGGTTCAAATCATAAACAGTAAGAAGAGTCAGACTTCTTTTACTTAAGTCGGCATTGTGCCTTTTGTATTTAATTCCGATGCAATTTCTGTGTTTCATCGTCAATAAGAAGAACAGAGGGATACAGTAAACCTGAAGTGAGGCATCGGAATCTATAGCTAGCGTCACAGGAATGGTTAAAAACATAGTCAGTAAGAAGAGTCAGACTTCCTGACCTTAAGTCGGCATTGTGCTTTTTGTATTTAATTCCGATGCAATTTCTGTGTTTCATCATCAATAAGAAGGTCCAAGGGATACAGTAAACCTGGAGTGAAGCATCGGAATCTATAACTAGTGTCACAGGAATGGTTCAAAACATACCCAGTAAGAAGAGTCAGTCTCCTTGTACTTAATTCTGCACTGTCCCTTTTGTATTTAATTCCGATGCTATTTCTGTGTTTCATCGTCAATAAGAAGGTCCAAGGGATACAGTAAACATGAAGTGAAGCATCGGAGTCTATAACTAGTGTCACAGGACTGGTTCAAAAAAGACAGTAATAAGAGTCAGTCTTCTTGTACTTAATTCGGCATTGTGCCTTTTGTATTTAATTCCGATGCAATTTCTGTGTTTCATCGTCAATAAGAAGGTCAGAGGGATACAGTAAACCTGAAGGGAGGCATCGGAATCCATAACTAGTGTCACAGGAATGGTTCAAAGCAAAGTCAGTAAGAAGAGTCGGTCTTCTTGTCCTTAAGTCGGCATTGTGCCTTTTGTATTTAATTCCGATTCAATTTCTGTGTTTCATCGTCAAGAAGAAGGTCCAAGGAATACAGTAAACCTGGAGTGTAGCATCGGAATCTATAATTGTGTCACAGGAATGGTTCAAAGCGTAGACAGTAAGAAGAGTCAGTCTTCGTGTACTTAAGTCGGCATTTTGCTTTTTGTATTTAATTCCGATGCAATTTCTGTGTTTCATCGTAAATAAACAGGTCCAAGGGATACAGTAAACCTGACGTGAAGCATCGGAATCTATAACTAGTGTCACAGGAATGGTTCAAACATAGTCAGTAAGAACAGTCAGTCTTCTTGTACTTAAGTCGGCATTGTTCCTTTTCCATTTAATTCCGATGCAATTTCTGTGTTTCATCGTCAATAACAAGGTCCAAGGGATACAGTAAACCTTGAGTGAAGCATCGGAATCTATAACTAGTGTCAATGGAATGGTTCAAAACATAGACAGTAAGAAGAGTCAGTCTTCTTGTACTTAAGTCGGCATTGTGCCTTTTGTATTTAATTCCGATGCAATTTCTGTGTTTCATCGTCAATAAGAGGGTCAGAGGGGTACAGTAAACCTGAAGTGAAGCATCGGAATCTATAGCTAGTGTCACAGGAATGTTTAAAAACATAGTCAGTAAGAAGAGTCAGACTTCTTGTCCTTAAGTCAGCATTGTGCCTTTTGTATTTAATTCCAATGCAATTTCTGTGTTTCATCAGCAATAAGAAGGTCTAAGGGATACAGTAAACCTGGAGTGAAGCATCGGAATCTATAACTAGTGTCACAGGAATGGTTCAAAAGTAGACAGTAATAAGAGTCAGTCTTCTTGTACTTAATTCGGCATTGAGCCTTTTCTATTTAATTCCGATGCAATTTCTGTGATTCATCGTCAATAAGAAGGTCAGAGGGATACAGTAAACCTCAAGTGAAGCATCGGAATCTATAACGGGTGTCACAGGAATGGTTCAAAACATAGTCAGTAGGAAGAGTCGGTCTTCATGTACTTATGTCGGCATTGTGCCTTTTGCATTTAATTCCGATGTATTTTCTGTGTTTCATCATCAATACGAAAGTCCAAGGGATACAGTAAACCTGAAGTGAAGCATCGGAATCTATAACTAGTGTCACAGGAATGGTTCAAAACATAGACAGTAAGAAGAGTCAGTCTTCTTGTCCTTAAGTCGGCATTGTGACTTTTGTAAATAATTCCGATGCAATGTCTGTGTTTCATCGTCAATAAGAAGCTCCAAGGGATACAGTAATCCAGGAGTGAAGCATCGGAATCTATAACTAGTGTCACAGGAGTGGTTCAAAACATAGACAATATTAAGAGTCAGTCTTCTTGTACTTAATTCTGCTTTGTGCCTTTTGTATTTAATTCCGATGCAATTTCTGTGTTTCATCGTCAATAAGAAGGACCAATCTATACAGTAAACCTGGAGTGAAGCATCGGAGTCTATAACTAGTGTCACAGGTTTAGTTCAAAGATAGACAGTAAGAAGAGTCAGTCTCCTTGAACTTAATTCGGCATTGTGCCTTTTGAATTTAATTCCGATGCAATTTCTGTGTTTCATCGCCAATAAGAAGGTCAGAGGGATACAGTAAACCTGAAGTGAAGCATCGGAATCCATAACTAGTGTCACAGGAATGGATCAAAACGTAGTTAGTAGGAAGAGTTAGTCTTCTTGTACTTAAGTCGACGTTGTGCCATTTGTATTTAATTCCGATGCAATTTCTGTGTTTCATCGTCAATAAGAAGGTCCAAGGGATACAGTAAACCTGGAGTGAAGCTTCGGAATCTGTAACTAGTGTCACAGGAACGGTTCAAATCATAGGCAGCAAGAAGAGTCAGTCTTCGTGTACTTCAGTCGGCATTTTGCCTTTTGTATTTAATGACGATGTAATTTTTGTGTTTCATCGTCAATGAGAAGGTCCAAGGGATACGGTAAACCTGAAGTGCAGCATCGATATCTATAACTAGTGTCACAGGAATCGTTCAAAACGTAGTCAGTAAGAATAGTCAGTTTTCTTGTACTTAAGTCGGCATAGTGCCTTTTCTATTTAATTCCGATGCTATTTCTGTGTTTCATCGTCAATAAGACGGTCCAAGGGATATAGTAAACCTGGAGTGAAGCATCGGAATCTATAACTAGTGTCAATGGTATGGTTCAAAAAATAGACAGTAAGAAAAGTCAGTCTTCTTGTACTTACGTCGGTATTGTGCCCTTTGTATTTAATTCCGATGCAATTTCTGTGTTTCATCGTCAATAAGAAGGTCAGAGGGATACAGTAAACCTGAAGTGAAGCATCGGAATCTATAGCTAGTGTCACAGGAATGGTTCAAAACATAGTCAGTAAGAAGAGTCAGTCTTCTTGTCCTTAAGTCGGCATTGTGCCTTTTCTATTTAATTCCGATGCAATTTCTGTGTTTCATCGTCAATAAGAAGGTCCAAGGGATACGGTAAACCTGAAGTGAAGCATCGGAATTTATAACTAGTGTCACAGGAATGGTTCAAAACATAGACAGTAAGAAGAGTCAGTCTTCTTGTACTTAATTCTGCTTTGTGTATTTTGTATTCAATTCATATGCAATTTCTGTGTTTCATCGTCAATAAGAAGGTCTGAGGGATACAGTAAACCTGGAGTGAAGCATCGGAATCTATAACTAGTGTCACAGGAATGGTTCAAATCATAGACAGTAAGAAGAGTCAGACTTCTTTTACTTAAGTCGGCATTGTGCCTTTTGTATTTAATTCCGATGCAATTTCTGTGTTTCATCGTCAATAAGAAGAACAGAGGGATACAGTAAACCTGAAGTGAGGCATCGGAATCTATAGCTAGCGTCACAGGAATGGTTAAAAACATAGTCAGTAAGAAGAGTCAGACTTCCTGTCCTTAAGTCGGCATTGTGCCTTTTGTATTTAATTCCGATGCAATTTCTGTGTTTCATCATCAATAAGAAGGTCCAAGGGATACAGTAAACCTGGAGTGAAGCATCGGAATCTATAACTAGTGTCACAGGAATGGTTCAAAACATACCCAGTAAGAAGAGTCAGTCTCCTTGTACTTAATTCTGCACTGTCCCCTTTTGTATTTAATTCCGATGCAATTTCTGTGTTTCATCGTCAATAAGAAGGTCCAAGGGATACAGTAAACATGAAGTGAAGCATCGGAGTCTATAACTAGTGTCACAGGACTGGTTCAAAAAAGACAGTAATAAGAGTCAGTCTTCTTGTACTTAATTCGGCATTGTGCCTTTTGTATTTAATTCCGATGCAATTTCTGTGTTTCATCGTCAATAAGAAGGTCAGAGGGATACAGTAAACCTGAAGTGAGGCATCGGAATCCATAACTAGTGTCACAGGAATGGTTCAAAGCAAAGTCAGTAAGAAGAGTCGGTCTTCTTGTCCTTAAGTCGGCATTGTGCCTTTTGTATTTAATTCCGATTCAATTTCTGTGTTTCATCGTCAATAAGAAGGTCCAAGGAATACAGTAAACCTGGAGTGTAGCATCGGAATCTATAACTAGTGTCACAGGAATGGTTCAAAGCGTAGACAGTAAGAAGAGTCAGTCTTCGTGTACTTAAGTCGGCATTTTGCTTTTTGTATTTAATTCCGATGCAATTTCTGTGTTTCATCGTAAATAAACAGGTCCAAGGGATACAGTAAACCTGACGTGAAGCATCGGAATCTATAACTAGCGTCACAGGAATGGTTCAAACATAGTCAGTAAGAACAGTCAGTCTTCTTGTACTTAAGTCGGCATTGTTCCTTTTCCATTTAATTCCGATGCAATTTCTGTGTTTCATCGTCAATAACAAGGTCCAAGGGATACAGTAAACCTTGAGTGAAGCATCGGAATCTATAACTAGTGTCAATGGAATGGTTCAAAACATAGACAGTAAGAAGTGTCAGTCTTCTTGTACTTAAGTCGGCATTGTGCCTTTTGTATTTAATTCCGATGCAATTTCTGTGTTTCATCGTCAATAAGAGGGTCAGAGGGGTACAGTAAACCTGAAGTGAAGCATCGGAATCTATAGCTAGTGTCACAGGAATGTTTAAAAACATAGTCAGTAAGAAGAGTCAGACTTCTTGTCCTTAAGTCAGCATTGTGCCTTTTGTATTTAATTCCAATGCAATTTCTGTGTTTCATCAGCAATAAGAAGGTCTAAGGGATACAGTAAACCTGGAGTGAAGCATTGGAATCTATAACTAGTGTCACAGGAATGGTTCAAAAACAGACGGTAATAAGAGTCAGTCTTCTTGTACTTAATTCGGCATTGAGCCTTTTCTATTTAATTCCGATGCAATTTCTGTGATTCATCGTCAATAAGAAGGTCAGAGGGATACAGTAAACCTCAAGTGAAGCATCGGAATCTACAACGGGTGTCACAGGAATGGTTCAAAACATAGTCAGTAGGAAGAGTCGGTCTTCATGTACTTATGTCGGCATTGTGCCTTTTGTATTTACTTACGATGCAATTTCTGTGTTTCATCGTCATTAAGAAGGTCAGAGGGATACAGTAAACCTGAAGTGAAGCATCGGAATCTATAGCTAGTGTCACAGGAATGGTTCAAAACATAGTCAGTAAGAAGAGTCAGCCTTTTTGTCCTTAAGTCGGCATTGTGCCTTTTGTATTTAATTCCGATGCAATTTCTGTGTTTCATCGTCAATAAGAAAGTCCAAGGGATACAGTAAACCAGGAGTGAAGCATCGGAATCTATAACTAGTGTCACAGGAATGGTTCAAAACATAGACAGTAAGAAGAGTAAGTCTTCTTGTACTTAATTCGGCATTGTGCCTTTTGTATTTAATTCCGATGCAATTTCTGTGTTTCATCGTCAATAAGAAGGTCCAAGGGATACAGTAAACCTCAAGTGAAGCATCGGAATCTATAACGGGTGTCACAGGAATGGTTCAAAACATAGTCAGTAGGAAGAGTCGGTCTTCATGTACTTATGTCGGCATTGTGCCTTTTGCATTTAATTCCGATGTATTTTCTGTGTTTCATCGTCAATACGAAAGTCCAAGGGATACAGTAAACCTGAAGTGAAGCATCGGAATCTATAACTAGTGTCACAGGAATGGTTCAAAACATAGACAGTAAGAAGAGTCAGTCTTCTTGTCCTTAAGTCGGCATTGTGACTTTTGTAAATAATTCCGATGCAATGTCTGTGTTTCATCGTCAATAAGAAGCTCCAAGGGATACAGTAATCCAGGAGTGAAGCATCGGAATCTATAACTAGTGTCACAGGAGTGGTTCAAAACATAGACAGTATTAAGAGTCAGTCTTCTTGTACTTAATTCTGCTTTGTGCCTTTTGTATTTAATTCCGATGCAATTTCTGTGTTTCATCGTCAATAAGAAGGACCAATCTATACAGTAAACCTGGAGTGAAGCATCGGAGTCTATAACTAGTGTCACAGGTTTAGTTCAAAGATAGACAGTAAGAAGAGTCAGTCTCCTTGAACTTAATTCGGCATTGTGCCTTTTGAATTTAATTCCGATGCAAATTCTGTGTTTCATCGTCAATAAGAAGGTCCAAGGGATACAGTAAACCTGGAGTGAAGCTTCGGAATCTGTAACTAGTGTCACAGGAACGGTTCAAATCATAGGCAGTAAGAAGAGTCAGTCTTCGTGTACTTCAGTCGGCATTTTGCCTTTTGTATTTAATGGCGATGTAATTTTTGTGTTTCATCGTCAATGAGAAGGTCCAAGGGATACGGTAAACCTGAAGTGCAGCATCGATATCTATAACTAGTGTCACAGGAATCGTTCAAAACGTAGTCAGTAAGAATAGTCAGTTTTCTTGTACTTAAGTCGGCATAGTGCCTTTTCTATTTAATTCCGATGCTATTTCTGTGTTTCATCGTCAATAAGACGGTCCAAGGGATATAGTAAACCTGGAGTGAAGCATCGGAATCTATAACTAGTGTCAATGGTATGGTTCAAAAAATAGACAGTAAGAAAAGTCAGTCTTCTTGTACTTACGTCGGTATTGTGCCCTTTGTATTTAATTCCGATGCAATTTCTCTGTTTCATCGTCAATAAGAAGGTCAGAGGGATACAGTAAACCTGAAGTGAAGCATCGGAATCTATAGCTAGTGTCACAGGAATGGTTCAAAACATAGTCAGTAAGAAGAGTCAGTCTTCTTGTCCTTAAGTCGGCATTGTGCCTTTTCTATTTAATTCCGATGCAATTTCTGTGTTTCATCGTCAATAAGAAGGTCCAAGGGATACAGTAAACCTGGAGTGAAGCATCGGAATCTATAACTAGTGTCACAGAAATGGTTCAAAGCATAGACAGTAAGAAGAGTCAGTCTTTATGTACTTACGTCGACATTGTGCCTTTTCTATTTAATTCCGATGCACTTTCTGTGTTTCATCGTCAATGAGAAGGTCAGAGGGATACAATAAACCTTAAGTGAAGCATCGGAATCTATAAGTAGTGTCACAGGAATGGTTCAAACAAAGTCAGTAGGAAGAGTCAGTCTTCCTGTCCTTCAAGTCGGCATTGTGCTTTTTGTATTTAATTCCGATGCAATTTCTGTGTTTCATCGACAATAAGAAGGTCTAAGGGATACAGTAAACCTGGAGTGTAGCTTCGGAATCTATAAATAGAGTCACAGGAATGGTTCAAAGCATAGACAGTAAGAAGGGTCAGTCTTCGTGCACTTAAGTCGGCATTTTGCCTTTTGTATTTAATTCCGATGCAATTTCTGTGTTTCATCGTCAATAAGAAGGTCCAAAGGATACAGTAAACCTTAGGTGATGCACCGGAATCTATAACTAGTGTCACAGGAATGGTTCAAAGCATTGTCAGTAAGAAGAGTCAGTCTTCTTGTACTTAAGTCGGCATAGTACCTTTTCTATTTAATTCCGATGCAATTTCTGTGTTTCATCGTCAATAAGAAGGACCGAGGGATACAGTAAACCTGGAGTAAAGCATCGGAGTCTATAACTCGTGTCACAGGACTGGTTCAAAAATAGACAGTAAGAAGAGTCAGTCTTCTTGAACTTAATTCGGCATTGTGCCTTTTGTATTTCATTCCGATGCAATTTCTGTGTTTCATCGTCAATAAGAAGGTCAGAGGGATACAGTAAACCTGAAGTGAAGCATCGGAATCCATAAGTAGTGTCACAGGAATGGTTCAAAACATAGTCAGTAAGAGGAGTTTGTCTTCTTGTACTTAAGTCGGCATTGTGCCTTTAGTATTTAATTCCGATGCAATTTCTGTGTTTCATCGTCAATAAGAAGGTCAAAGCGATACAGTAAACCTGGAGTGAAGCATCGGAATCTGTAACTAGTGTCACAGGAATGGTTCAAATCATAGACAGAAAGAAGAGTCAGTCTCCTTGTACTTAATTCTGCACTGTCCCTTTTGTATTTAATTCCGATGCAATTTCTGTGTTTCATCGTCAATAAGAAGGTCCAAGGGATACAGTAAACATGAAGTGAAGCATCGGAGTCTATAACTAGTGTCACAGGACTGGTTCAAAAAAGACAGTAATAAGAGTCAGTCTTCTTGTACTTAATTCGGCATTGTGCCTTTTGTATTTAATTCCGATGCAATTTCTGTGTTTCATCGTCAATAAGAAGGTCAGAGGGATACAGTAAACCTGAAGTGAGGCATCGGAATCCATAACTAGTGTCACAGGAATGGTTCAAAGCGTAGACAGTAAGAAGAGTCAGTCTTCGTGTACTTAAGTCGGCATTTTGCTTTTTGTATTTAATTCCGATGCAATTTCTGTGTTTCATCGTAAATAAACAGGTCCAAGGGATACAGTAAACCTGACGTGAAGCATCGGAATCTATAACTAGCGTCACAGGAATGGTTCAAACATAGTCAGTAAGAACAGTCAGTCTTCTTGTACTTAAGTCGGCATTGTTCCTTTTCCATTTAATTCCGATGCAATTTCTGTGTTTCATCGTCAATAACAAGGTCCAAGGGATACAGTAAACCTTGAGTGAAGCATCGGAATCTATAACTAGTGTCAATGGAATGGTTCAAAACATAGACAGTAAGAAGTGTCAGTCTTCTTGTACTTAAGTCGGCATTGTGCCTTTTGTATTTAATTCCGATGCAATTTCTGTGTTTCATCGTCAATAAGAGGGTCAGAGGGGTACAGTAAACCTGAAGTGAAGCATCGGAATCTATAGCTAGTGTCACAGGAATGTTTAAAAACATAGTCAGTAAGAAGAGTCAGACTTCTTGTCCTTAAGTCAGCATTGTGCCTTTTGTATTTAATTCCAATGCAATTTCTGTGTTTCATCAGCAATAAGAAGGTCTAAGGGATACAGTAAACCTGGAGTGAAGCATTGGAATCTATAACTAGTGTCACAGGAATGGTTCAAAAACAGACAGTAATAAGAGTCAGTCTTCTTGTACTTAATTCGGCATTGAGCCTTTTCTATTTAATTCCGATGCAATTTCTGTGATTCATCGTCAATAAGAAGGTCAGAGGGATACAGTAAACCTCAAGTGAAGCATCGGAATCTACAACGGGTGTCACAGGAATGGTTCAAAACATAGTCAGTAGGAAGAGTCGGTCTTCATGTACTTATGTCGGCATTGTGCCTTTTGTATTTACTTACGATGCAATTTCTGTGTTTCATCGTCATTAAGAAGGTCAGAGGGATACAGTAAACCTGAAGTGAAGCATCGGAATCTATAGCTAGTGTCACAGGAATGGTTCAAAACATAGTCAGTAAGAAGAGTCAGCCTTTTTGTCCTTAAGTCGGCATTGTGCCTTTTGTATTTAATTCCGATGCAATTTCTGTGTTTCATCGTCAATAAGAAAGTCCAAGGGATACAGTAAACCAGGAGTGAAGCATCGGAATCTATAACTAGTGTCACAGGAATGGTTCAAAACATAGACAGTAAGAAGAGTAAGTCTTCTTGTACTTAATTCGGCATTGTGCCTTTTGTATTTAATTCCGATGCAATTTCTGTGTTTCATCGTCAATAAGAAGGTCCAAGGGATACAGTAAACCTCAAGTGAAGCATCGGAATCTATAACGGGTGTCACAGGAATGGTTCAAAACATAGTCAGTAGGAAGAGTCGGTCTTCATGTACTTATGTCGGCATTGTGCCTTTTGCATTTAATTCCGATGTATTTTCTGTGTTTCATCGTCAATACGAAAGTCCAAGGGATACAGTAAACCTGAAGTGAAGCATCGGAATCTATAACTAGTGTCACAGGAATGGTTCAAAACATAGACAGTAAGAAGAGTCAGTCTTCTTGTCCTTAAGTCGGCATTGTGACTTTTGTAAATAATTCCGATGCAATGTCTGTGTTTCATCGTCAATAAGAAGCTCCAAGGGATACAGTAATCCAGGAGTGAAGCATCGGAATCTATAACTAGTGTCACAGGAGTGGTTCAAAACATAGACAGTATTAAGAGTCAGTCTTCTTGTACTTAATTCTGCTTTGTGCCTTTTGTATTTAATTCCGATGCAATTTCTGTGTTTCATCGTCAATAAGAAGGACCAATCTATACAGTAAACCTGGAGTGAAGCATCGGAGTCTATAACTAGTGTCACAGGTTTAGTTCAAAGATAGACAGTAAGAAGAGTCAGTCTCCTTGAACTTAATTCGGCATTGTGCCTTTTGAATTTAATTCCGATGCAATTTCTGTGTTTCATCGTCAATAAGAAGGTCCAAGGGATACAGTAAACCTGGAGTGAAGCTTCGGAATCTGTAACTAGTGTCACAGCAACGGTTCAAATCATAGGCAGTAAGAAGAGTCAGTCTTCGTGTACTTCAGTCGGCATTTTGCCTTTTGTATTTAATGGCGATGTAATTTTTGTGTTTCATCGTCAATGAGAAGGTCCAAGGGATACGGTAAACCTGAAGTGCAGCATCGATATCTATAACTAGTGTCACAGGAATCGTTCAAAACGTAGTCAGTAAGAATAGTCAGTTTTCTTGTACTTAAGTCGGCATAGTGCCTTTTCTATTTAATTCCGATGCTATTTCTGTGTTTCATCGTCAATAAGACGGTCCAAGGGATATAGTAAACCTGGAGTGAAGCATCGGAATCTATAACTAGTGTCAATGGTATGGTTCAAAAAATAGACAGTAAGAAAAGTCAGTCTTCTTGTACTTACGTCGGTATTGTGCCCTTTGTATTTAATTCCGATGCAATTTCTCTGTTTCATCGTCAATAAGAAGGTCAGAGGGATACAGTAAACCTGAAGTGAAGCATCGGAATCTATAGCTAGTGTCACAGGAATGGTTCAAAACATAGTCAGTAAGAAGAGTCAGTCTTCTTGTCCTTAAGTCGGCATTGTGCCTTTTCTATTTAATTCCGATGCAATTTCTGTGTTTCATCGTCAATAAGAAGGTCCAAGGGATACAGTAAACCTGGAGTGAAGCATCGGAATCTATAACTAGTGTCACAGAAATGGTTCAAAGCATAGACAGTAAGAAGAGTCAGTCTTTATGTACTTACGTCGACATTGTGCCTTTTCTATTTAATTCCGATGCACTTTCTGTGTTTCATCGTCAATGAGAAGGTCAGAGGGATACAATAAACCTTAAGTGAAGCATCGGAATCTATAAGTAGTGTCACAGGAATGGTTCAAACAAAGTCAGTAGGAAGAGTCAGTCTTCCTGTCCTTCAAGTCGGCATTGTGCTTTTTGTATTTAATTCCGATGCAATTTCTGTGTTTCATCGACAATAAGAAGGTCTAAGGGATACAGTAAACCTGGAGTGTAGCTTCGGAATCTATAAATAGAGTCACAGGAATGGTTCAAAGCATAGACAGTAAGAAGAGTCAGTCTTCTTGTACTTAAGTCGGCATAGTACCTTTTCTATTTAATTCCGATGCAATTTCTGTGTTTCATCGTCAATAAGAAGGACCGAGGGATACAGTAAACCTGGAGTAAAGCATCGGAGTCTATAACTCGTGTCACAGGACTGGTTCAAAAATAGACAGTAAGAAGAGTCAGTCTTCTTGAACTTAATTCGGCATTGTGCCTTTTGTATTTCATTCCGATGCAATTTCTGTGTTTCATCGTCAATAAGAAGGTCAGAGGGATACAGTAAACCTGAAGTGAAGCATCGGAATCCATAAGTAGTGTCACAGGAATGGTTCAAAACATAGTCAGTAAGAGGAGTTTGTCTTCTTGTACTTAAGTCGGCATTGTGCCTTTAGTATTTAATTCCGATGCAATTTCTGTGTTTCATCGTCAATAAGAAGGTCAAAGCGATACAGTAAACCTGGAGTGAAGCATCGGAATCTGTAACTAGTGTCACAGGAATGGTTCAAATCATAGACAGAAAGAAGAGTCAGTCTCCTTGTACTTAATTCTGCACTGTCCCTTTTGTATTTAATTCCGATGCAATTTCTGTGTTTCATCGTCAATAAGAAGGTCCAAGGGATACAGTAAACATGAAGTGAAGCATCGGAGTCTATAACTAGTGTCACAGGACTGGTTCAAAAAAGACAGTAATAAGAGTCAGTCTTCTTGTACTTAATTCGGCATTGTGCCTTTTGTATTTAATTCCGATGCAATTTCTGTGTTTCATCGTCAATAAGAAGGTCAGAGGGATACAGTAAACCTGAAGTGAGGCATCGGAATCCATAACTAGTGTCACAGGAATGGTTCAAAGCAAAGTCAGTAAGCAGAGTCGGTCATCTTGTCCTTAAGTCGGCATTGTGCCTTTTGTATTTAATTCCGATTCAATTTCTGTGTTTCATCGTCAATAAGAAGGTCCTAGGAATACAGTAAACCTGGAGTGTAGCATCGGAATCTATAACTAGTGTCACAGGAATGGTTCAAAGCGTAGACAGTAAGAAGAGTCAGTCTTCGTGTACTTAAGTGGGCATTTTGCTTTTTGTATTTAATTCCGTTGCAATTTCTGTGTTTCATCGTAAATAAACAGGTCCAAGGGATACAGTAAACCTGACGTGAAGCATCGGAATCTATAACTAGTGTCACAGGAATGGTTCAAACATAGTCAGTAAGAACAGTCAGTCTTCTTGTACTTAAGTCGACATTGTTCCTTTTCCATTTAATTCCGATGCAATTTCTGTGTTTCATCGTCAATAACAAGGTCCAAGGGATACAGTAAGCCTTGAGTGAAGCATCGGAATCTATAACTAGTGTCAATGGAATGGTTCAAAACATAGTCAGTTAGAAGAGTCAGTCTTCTTGTACTTAAGTCGGCATAGTGCCTTTTGTAATTAATTCCGATGCAATTTCTGTGTTTCATCGACAATTAGAAGGTCCAAGGGATACAGTAAACCAGGAGTGAAGCATCGGAATCTATAACTAGTGTCACAGGAATGGTTCAAAACATAGACAATAAGAAGAGTTAGTCTTCTTGTACTTAATTCTGCTTTGTGCCTTTTATATTTAATTTCGATGAAATTTCTGTGTTTCATCGTCAATATGAAGGTCCAAGGGATACAGTAAACCTCAAGTAAAGCATCGGAATTTATAGCTAGTGTCACAGGAATGGTTCAAACCATAGTCAGTAAGGAGAGTCAGTCTTCTTGTACTTAAGTCGGCATTGTGCCATTTGTATTTAATTCGGATGCAATTTCTGTGTTTCATCGTCAATAAGAAAGACAGAGGGGTACAGTAAACCTGAAACCCGAAGTGAAGGATCGGAATCAATAGCTAGTGTCACAGGAATGGTTCAAAAAAAAGACAGTAAGAAGAGTCAGTCTTCTTGTACTTAATTCTGCTTTGTGCCCTTTGTATTTAATTCCGATGGAATTTCTGTGTTTCATCGTCAATAAGAAGGTCCATGGGATACAGTAAACCTGAAGTGAAGCATCGGAATTTATAACTAGTGTCACAGGAATGGTTCAAAACATAGACAGTAAGAAGAGTCAGTCCTCTTGTACTTAAGTCGGCATTGTGCCTTTTGTATTTAACTCCGATGCAATTTCTGTGCTTCATCGTCAATAAGAAGGTCACTGGGCGACAGTAATCCTGAAGTGAAGCATCGGAATCTATAACTAGTGTCACAGGAATGGTTCAAAACATAGTCAGTAAGAATAGTCAGTCTTATTGTACTTAAGTCATCATTGCGCTTTTTCTATTTCTTTCTGATGCAATTTCTGTGTTTCATCGTCAATATGAAGGTCCAAGGGATACAGTAAACATGGAGTGAAGCATCGGAGTCTATTACTAGTGTCACAGGACTGGTTCAAAAATAGACAGTAAGAAGAGTCAGTCTTCTTGAACTTAATTCGGCATTGTGGCTTTTCTATTTAATTCCGATGCAATTTCTGTGTTACAACGTCAATAAGATGGTCAGAGGGATACAGTAAACCTGAAGTGAAGCATAAGAATCTATAGCTAGTGTCACAGGAATGGTTCAAATCATAGTCAGTTAGAAGAGTCAGTCTTCTTGTCCTTAAGTCGGCATTGTGCCTTATGTAAATAATTCCGATGCAATTTCTGTGTTTCATCGTCAACAAGAAGGTCCAAGGGATACAGTAAACATGGAGTGAAGCATCGAAATCTATAACTAGTGTCACAGGAATGGTTCAAAACATAGACAGTAAGAAGAGTTAGCCTTCTTGTACTTAATTCGGCATTGTGCCTTTTGTATTTAATTCCGATGTAATTTCTGTGCTTCATCGTCAATAAGAAGGTCCTAGGGATACAGTAAACCTCAAGTGAAGCATCAGAATCTACAACGGGTGTCACAGGAATGGTTCAAATCATAGTCAGTAGGAAGAGTCGGTCTTCATGTACTTAAGTCGGCATTGTGCCATTTGTATTTAATTCCGATGCATTTTCTGTGTATCATCGTCAATAAGAAGGTCCAAGGGATACAGTAAACCTGAAGTGAAGGTTCGGAATTAATAACAAGTGTCAAAGGAATGGTTCAAAACATAGTAAGTAAGGAGAGTCAGTCTTCTTGTACTTATGTCGGCATTGTGCCTTTTGTATTTAATTCCGATGCAAATTCTGTGTTTCATCGTTAATACGAAGGACTAAGGGATACACTAAACCTGGAGTGATGCATCGGTATCTATAACTAGTGTCACAGGGATGGTTCAAAACATAGACAGTAAGAAGAGTGAGTCTTCTTGTACTTAAGTCGGCATTGTGCCTTTTCTATTAATTCCGATGCAATTTCTATGTTTCATCGTCAATAAGAAGGTCAGAGGGATACAGTAATCCTGAAGTGAAGCATCGGAATCTATAACTAGTGTCACAGGAATGGTTCTAAACATAGTCAGTAAGAAGAGTCAGTCCTCTTGTACTTAAGTCTGCATTGTGCTTTTTCTATTTAATGCCGATGCAATTTCTGTGTTTCATCGTCAATAAGAAGGTCCAAGGGATACAGTAAACCTGGAGTGAAGCATCGGAATCTATAACTAGTCTCACAGGAATTGTTGAAATCATAGACAGTAAGAAGTGTCAGTCTTCTTGTACTTAAGTCGGCATTGTGCCTTTTCTATTTAATTCCGATGCAATTTCTGTGTTTCATCGTCAATAAGAAGGACCGAGGGATACAGTAAACCTGGAGTAAAGCATCGGAGTCTATAACTAGTGTCACAGGACTGGTTCAAAAATAGACAGTAAGAAGAGTCAGTCTTCTTGAACTTAATTCGGCATTGTGCCTTTTGTATTTAATTCCGATCCAATTTCTGTGTTTCATCGTCAATAAGAAGGTCAGAGGGAAACAGTAAACCTGAAGTGAAGCATCGGAATCCATTACTAGTGTCACAGGAATGGATCAAAGCATAGCCAGTAAGAAGAGTCAGTCTCCTTGTACTTAATTCTGCACTGTCCCTTTTGTATTTAATTCCGATGCAATTTCTGTGTTTCATCGTCAATAAGAAGGTCCAAGGGATACAGTAAACATGAAGTGAAGCATCGGAGTCTATAACTAGTGTCACAGGACTGGTTCAAAAAAGACAGTAATAAGAGTCAGTCTTCTTGTACTTAATTCGGCATTGTGCCTTTTGTATTTAATTCCGATGCAATTTCTGTGTTTCATCGTCAATAAGAAGGTCAGAGGGAAACAGTAAACCTGAAGTGAAGCATCGGAATCCATAACTAGTGTCACAGGAATGGTTCAAACATAGTCAGCAAGAGGAGTTACTCTTCTTGTACTTAAGTCGGCATTGTGCCTTTTGTATTTAACTCCGATGCAATTTCTGTGCTTCATCGTCAATAAGAAGGTCACTGGGTTACAGTAATCCTGAAGTGAAGCATCGGAATCTATAACTAGTGTCACAGGAATGGTTCAAAACATAGTCAGTAAGAATAGTCAGTCTTATTGTACTTAAGTCATCATTGCGCTTTTTCTATTTATTTCTGATGCAATTTCTGTGTTTCATCGTCAAAATGAAGGTCCAAGGGATACAGTAAACCTGGAGTGAAGCATCGGAATCTATAACTAGTGTCACAGGAATGGTTCAAATCATAGACAGTAAGTAGAGTCAGACTTCTTTTACTTAAGTCAAAGGAATGGTTCAAAACATAGTCAGTAAGGAGAGTCAGTCTTCATGTACTTATGTCGGCATTGTGCCTTTTGTATTTAATTCCGATGCATATTCTGTGTTTCATCGTTAATACGAAGGACCAAGGGATACACTAATCCTTGAGTGATGCATCGGTATCTATAACTAGTGTCACAGGGATGGTTCAAAACATAGACAGTAAGAAGAGTCAGTCTTCTTGTACTTAAGTCGGCATTGTGCTTTTCTATTAATTCCGATGCAATTTCTATGTTTCATCGTCAATAAGAAGGTCAGAGGGATACAATAAACCTGAAGTGAAGCATCGGAATCTATAACTAGTGTCACAGGAATGGTTCAAAACAAAGTCCGTAAGAAGTGTCAGTCTTCTTGTCCTTCAGTCGGCATTGTGCCTTTTGTATTTAATTCCGATGCAATTTCTGTGTTTCATCGTCAATAAGAAGGTCCAAGGGATACAGTAAACGTGGAGTGAAGCATCGGAATCTGTAACTAATGTCACAGGAATGGTTCAAATCATACACAGTAAGAAGAGTCAGTCTTCGTGTACTTCACTCGGCATTTTGCCTTTTGTATTTAATACCGATGCAATTTTTGTGATTCATCGTCAATAAGAAGGTCCAAGGGATACAGTAAACCTGAAGTGAAGCATCGGGATCTATAACTAGTGTCACAGGAATCGTTCAAAACATAGTCAGTTAGAAGAGTCAGTCTTCTTGTACTTAAGTCGGCATAGTGCCATTTCTATTTAATTCCGATGCAATTTGTGAGTTTCATCGTCAATAAGAAGGTCCAAGGGATACAGTAAACCTGGAGTGAAGCATCGGAATCTATAACTAGTGTCACAGGAATGGTTCAAAACATAGACAGTAAGCAGAGTTAGTCTTCTTGTACTTAATTCTGCTTTGTGCCTTTTATATTTAATTTCGATGCATTTTCTGTGTTTCATCGTCAATATGAAGGTCCAAGGGTTACAGTAAACCTGAAGTAAAGCATCGGAAATTATAGCTAGTGTCACAGGAATGGTTCAAATCATAGTCAGTAAGGAGAGTCAGTCTTCTTGTACTTAAGTCGGCATTGTGCCTTTTGTATTTAATTCCGATGCAATTTTTGTGTTTCATCGTCAATAGGATGGACAGAGGGGTACAGTAAACCTGAAACCTGAAGTGAAGCATCGGAATCAATAGCTAGTGTCACAGGAATGGTTCAAAAAAAAGACAGTAAGAAGAGTCAGTCTTCTTGTACTTAATTCTGCTTTGTGCCCTTTGTATTTAATTCCGGTGCAATTTCTGTGTTTCATCGTCAATAAGAAGGTCCAAGGGATACAGTAAACCTGAAGTGAAGCATCGGAATCTATAACTAGTGTCACAGGAATGGTTCAAAACATAGTCAGTAAGAATAGTCAGTCTTATTGTACTTAAGTCATCATTGTGCATTTTCTATTTATTTCTGATGCAATTTCTGTGTTTCATCGTCAATATAAAGGTCCAAGGGATACAGTAAACCTGGAGTGAAGCATCGGAATCTATAACTAGTGTCACAGGAATAGTTCAAAACATAGACAGTAAGAAGAGTTAGTCTTCTTGTACTTAATTCGGCATTGTGCCATTTGTTTTTAATTCCGATGTAATTTCTGTGTTTCATTGTCAATAAGAAGGTCCTAGGGATACAGTAAACCTCAAGTGAAGCAACAGAATCTATAACGGGTGTCACAGGAATGGTTCAAGTCATATTCAGTAGGAAGATCGGTCTTCATGTACTTAAGTCGTCATTCTGCCATTTGTATTTAATTCCGATGCATTTTCTGTGTTTCATCGTCAATAAGAAGGTCCAAGGGATACAGTAAACCTGAAGTGAAGGTTCGGAATTAATAACTAGTGTCACAGGAATTATTCAAAACATAGTCAGTAAGGAGAGTCAGTCTTCTTGTACTTAAGTCGGCATTGTGCCTTTTGTATTTAATTCCGATGCCAATTCTGTGTTTCATCGTTAATAAGAAGGACCAAGGGATACAGGAAACTTGGAGTGATGCATCGGTAACTATAACTAGTGTCACAGGGATGGTTCAAAGCATAGTCAGTAAGAAGAGTCAGTCTTCTTGTACTTAAGTCGGCATTGTGCCTTTTCTATTAATTCCGATGCAATTTCTGTGTTTCATCGTCAATAAGAAGGTCAGAGGGTTACAGTAATCCTGAAGTTAAGCATCGGAATCTATAACTAGTGTCACAGGAATGGTTCTAAACATAGTCAGTAAGAAGAGTCAGGCCTCTTGTACTTAAGTCTGCATTGTGCCTTTTCTATTTAATTCCGATGCAATTTCTGTGTTTCATCGCCAATAAGAAGGTCAGAGGGATACAATAAACCTGAAGTGAAGCATCGGAATCTATAACTAGTGTCACAGGAATGGTTCAAAACAAAGTCAGTAAGAAGTGTCAGTCTTCTTGTCCTTCAGTCGGCATTGTGCCTTTTGTATTTAATTCCGATGCAATTTCTGTGTTTCATCGTCAATAAGAAGGTCCAAGGGATACAGTAAACCTGGAGTGAAGCATCGGAATCAATAACTAGTGTCACAGGAATTGTTCAAAACATAGACAGTAAGAAGAGTCAGTCTTCTTGTACTTAAGTCGGCATTGTGCCTTTTCTATTTAATTCCGATGCAATTTCTGTGTTTCATCGTCAATAAGAAGAACCGAGGCATACAGTAAACCTGGAGTAAAGCATCGGAGTCTATACCTAGTGTCACAGGACTGGTTCAAAAATAGACAGTAAGAAGAGTCAGTCTTCTTGAACTTAATTCGGCATTGTGCCTTTTGTATTTAATTCCGATGCAATTTCTGTGTTTCATCGTCAATAAGAAGGTCAGAGGGATACAGTAAACCTGAAGTGAAGCATCGGAATCCATAACTAGTGTCACAGGAATGGTTCAAAGCATAGTCAGTAAGAGGAGTTAGTCTTCTTGTACTTAAGTCGGCATTGTGCCTTTTGTATTTAATTCCGATGCAGTTTGTGTGTTTCATGGTCAATAAGAAGGACCAAGGGATACAGTAAACCTGGAGTGAAGCATCGGAATCTATACCTAGTGTCAATGGTATGTTTCTAATCATAGACAGTAAGAAGAGTAAGTCTTCTTCTTCTTAAGTCGGCATTGTGCCTTTTGAATTTAATTACGATGCAATTTCTCTGTTTCATCGTCATTAAGAAGGTCAGAGGGATACAGTAAACCTGAAGTGAAGCATCGGAATCTATAGCTAGTGTCACAGGAATAGTTCAAAACATAGTCAGTAAGAAGAGTCAGTTTTCTTGTCCTTATGTCGGCATTGTGCCTTTTGTATTTAATTCCGATGGAATTTCTGTGTTTCATGGTCAATAAGAAGGTCCAAGTTATACAGTAAACCTGAAGTGAAGCATCGTATCTATTACTAGTGGCACATGAATGGTTCAAAACATAGTAAGTAAGATGAGTCAGTCTTCTTGTCCTTAAGTCGGCATTGTGCCTTTTGTATTTAATTCCGATGCAATTTCTGTGTTTCATCGTCAATTAGAATGTCCAAGGGGTACAGTAAACTTGGAGTGAGGCATCGGAATCTATAACTAGTGTTACAGGAATGGTTCAAAACATAGACAGTAAGTAGAGTTAGTCTTCTTGTACTTAATTCTGCTTTGTGCCTTTTATATTTAATTTCGATGCAATTTCTGTGCTTCATCGTCAATATGAAGGTCCAAGGGATACAGTAAACCTGAAGTAAAGCATCGGAATTTATAGCTAGTGTCACAGGAATGGTTCAAACCATAGTCAGTAAGGAGGGTCAGTCTTCTTGTACTTAAGTCGGCATTGTGCCTTTTGTATTTAATTCCGATGCAATTTCTGTGTTTCATCGTCAATAGGATGGACAGAGGGGTACAGTAACCTGAAACCTGAAGTGAAGCATCGGAATCAACAGCTAGTGTCACAGGAATGGTTCAAAACAAGACAGTAAGAAGAGTCAGTCTTCTTGTACTTAATTCTGCTTTGTGCCCTTTGTATTTAATTCCGATGCAATTTCTGTGTTTCGTCGTCAATAAGAAGGTCCAAGGGATACAGTAAACCTGCACTGAAGCATCGGAATCTATAACTAGTGTCACAGGAATGGTTCAAAACATAATCAGTAAGAATAGTCAGTCTTATTGTACTTAAGTCATCATTGTGCATTTTCTATTTATTTCTGATGCAATTTCTGTGTTTCATCGTCAATATGAAGGTCCAAGGGATACAGTAAACCTGGAGTGAAGCATCGGAATCTATAACTAGTGTCACAGGAATGGTTCAAATCATAGACAGTAAGAAGAGTCAGACTTCTTTTACTTAAGTCGGCATTGTGCCTTTTGTATTTAATTCCGGTGCAATTTCTGTGTTTCATCGTCAATAAGAAGGTCCAAGGGATACAGTAAACCTGGAGTGAAGCATCGGAGTCTATAACTAGTTACACAGGACTGGTTCAAAAATAGACAGTAAGAAGAGTCAGACTTCTTTTACTTAAGTCGGCATTGTGCCTTTTGTATTGAATTCCGGTGCAATTTCTGTGTTTCATCGTCAATTAGAAGGTCCAAGGGATACAGTAAACCTGGAGTGAAGCATCGGAGTCTATAACTAGTGTCACAGGACTGGTTCAAAAATAGACAGTAAGAAGAGTCAGTCGTATTGAACTGAATTCGGCATAGTGCCTTTTGTATTTAATTCCGATGCAATTTCTGTGTTTTATCGTCAATACGAAGGTCAGAGGGATACAGTTAACCTGAAGTGAAGCATCGGAATCTATAGCTAGTGTCACAGGAATGGTTCAAAACATAGTCAGTAAGAAGAGTCAGTCTTCTTGTCCTTAAGTCGGCATTGTGCCTTATGTAATTAATTCCGATGCAATTTCTGTGTTTCATCGTCAATAAGGAGTTCCAAGGGATACAGTAAACATGGAGTGAAGCATCGGAATCTATAACTAGTGTCACAGGAATGGTTCAAAACATAGACAGTAAGAAGAGTTAGTCTTCTTGTACTTAATTCCGCATTGTGCCTTTTGTATTTAATTCCGATGTAATTTCTGTGTTTCATCGTCAATAAGAAGGTCCTAGGGATACAGTAAACCTCAAGTGAAGCATCAGAATCTATAACGGGTGTCACAGGAATGGTTCAAATCATACTCAGTAGGAAGAGTCGGTCTTCATGTACTTAAGTGGGCATTGTGGCATTTGTATTTAATTCTGATGCATTTTCTGTGTTTCATCGTCAATAAGAAGGTCCAAGGGATACAGTAAACCTGAAGTGAAGGTTCGGAATTAATAACTAGTGTCACAGGAATGGTTCAAAACATAGTCAGTAAGGAGAGTCAGTCTTCATATGCTTAAGTCGGCATTGTGCCTTTTGTATTTAATTCCGATGCAAATTCTGTGTTTCATCGTTAATAAGAAGGACCAAGGGATACAGTAAACCTGGAGTGATGGATCGGTATCTATAACTAGTGTCACAGGGATGGTTCAAAACATAGACAGTAAGAAGAGTCAGCCTTCTTGTACTTAAGTCGGCATTGTGTATTTTCTATTTAATTCCGATGCAATTTCTGTGTTTCATCGTCAACAAGAAGGTCAGTGGGATACATTAATCCTGAAGTGAAGCATCGGAATCTATAACTAGTGTCACAGGAATGGTTCTAAACATAGTCAGTAAGAAGAGTCAGTCCTCTTGTACTTAAGTCTGCATTGTGCCTTTTCTATTTAATTCCGATGCAATTTCTGTATTTCATCTTCAATAAGAAGGTCAGAGGGATACAATAAACCTGAAGTTAAGCATCGGAATCTATAACTAGTGTCACAGGAATGGTTCAAAGCAAAGTCAGTAAGAAGTGTCAGTCTTCTTGTCCTTCAGTCGGCATTGTGCTTTTTGTATTTAATTCCGAGGCAATTTCTGTGTTTCATCGTCAATAAGAAGGTCCAAGGGATACAGTAAACCTGGAGTGAAGCATCGGAATCTATAACTAGTGTCACAGGAATGGTTCAAAACATAGACATTAAAAAGAGTCAGTCTTCTTGTACTTAATTCTGCTTTGTGCCTTTTGTATTTAATCCCGATGCTGTTTCTGTGTTTCATCGTCAATAAGAAGGTCCAAGGGATACAGTAAACCTGAAGTGAAGCATCGGAATTTTAACTAGTGTCACAGAAATGGTTCAAAACATAGTCAGTAAGGAGAGTCAGTCTTCTTGTACTTAAGTCGGCATTGTGCCTTTTGTATTTCATTCCGATGCAATTTCTGTGTTTCATCGTCAATAAGAAGGACAGAGGGGTACAGTAAACCTGAAACCTGAAGTGAAGCATCGGAATCTATAGCTAGTGTCACAGGAATGGTTCAAAACATAGACAGTAAGAAGAGTCAGTCCTCTAGTACTTAATTTACCTTTGTGCCTTTTGTATTTAATTACGATGCAATTTCTGTGTTTCATCGTCAATAAGCAGGTCAGAGGGATACAGTAATCCTGAAGTGAAGCATCGGAATCTATAACTAGTGTCACAGGAATGGTTCAAAACATAGTCTGTAAGAATAGTCAGTCTTATTGTACTTAAGTCATCATTGTGCAATTTCTATTTAATTCTGATGCAATTTCTGTGTTTCATCGTCAATATGAAGGTCCAAGGGATACAGTAAACCTGGAGTGAAGCATCGGAATCTATAACTAGTGTCACAGGAATGGTTCAAATCATAGACATTAAGAAGAGTTAGACTTCTTTTACTTAAGTCGGCATTGTGCCTTTTGTATTTAATTCCGATGCAATTTCTGTGTTTCATCGTCAATAAGAAGGTCCAAGGGATACAGTAAATCTTAAGTGAAGCGCCGGAGTCTATAACTAGTGTCACAGGACTGGTTCAAAAATAGACAGTAAGAGGAGTCAGTCTTCTTGAACTTAATTCGGCATTGTGCCTTTTGTATTTAATTCCGATGCAATTTCTGTGTTTCATCGTCAATAAGGAGGTCAGAGGGTTACAGTAAACCTGAAGTGAAGCATTGGAATCCATATCTAGAGTCACAGAAATGGTTCAAAACATAGTCAGAAAGAGGAGTTAGTCTTCTTGTAGTTAAGTCGGCGTTGTGCCTTTTGTATTTAATTCCGATGCAATTTCTGTGTTTCATCATCAATAAGAAGGTCCAAGGGATACAGTAAACCTGGAGTGAGGCATCGGAATCTATACCTAGTGTCACAGGGATGGTTCAAATCATAGACAGTAAGAAGAGTCAGTCTTCCTGTACTTAAGTCGGCATTGTGTCTCTTCTATTTAATTCCGATGCAATTTCTGTTTTTCATCGTCAATAAGAAGGTCAGAGGGATACAGTAATCCTGAAGTGATGCATCGGAATCTATAGCTAGTGTCACAGGAATGGTTCAAAACATAGTCAGTAAGAAGAGTCAGTCTTCTTGTCCTTAAGTCGGCATTGTGCCTTATGTAATTAATTCCGATGCAATTTCTGTGTTTCATCGTCAATAAGGAGTTCCAAGGGATACAGTAAACATGGAGTGAAGCATCGGAATCTACAACTAGTGTCACAGGAATGGTTCAAAACATAGACAGTAAGAAGAGTTAGTCTTCTTGTACTTAATTCTGCATTGTGCCTTTTGTATTTAATTCCGATGTAATTTCTGTGTTTCATCGTCAATAAGAAGGTCCTAGGGATACAGTAAACCTCAAGTGAAGCATCAGAATCTATAACGGGTGTCACAGGAATGGTTCAAATCATACTCAGTAGGAAGAGTCGGTCTTCATGTACTTAAGTGGGCATTGTGGCATTTGTATTTAATTCTGATGCATTTTCTGTGTTTCATCGTCAATAAGAAGGTCCAAGGGATACAGTAAACCTGAAGTGAAGGTTCGGAATTAATAACTAGTGTCACAGGAATGGTTCAAAACATAGTCAGTAAGGAGAGTCAGTCTTCATATGCTTAAGTCGGCATTGTGCCTTTTGTATTTAATTCCGATGCAAATTCTGTGTTTCATCGTTAATAAGAAGGACCAAGGGATACAGTAAACCTGGAGTGATGGATCGGTATCTATAACTAGTGTCACAGGGATGGTTCAAAACATAGACAGTAAGAAGAGTCAGCCTTCTTGTACTTAAGTCGGCATTGTGTATTTTCTATTTAATTCCGATGCAATTTCTGTGTTTCATCGTCAACAAGAAGGTCAGTGGGATACATTAATCCTGAAGTGAAGCATCGGAATCTATAACTAGTGTCACAGGAATGGTTCCAAACATAGTCAGTAAGAAGAGTCAGTCCTCTTGTACTTAAGTCTGCATTGTGCCTTTTCTATTTAATTCCGATGCAATTTCTGCATTTCATCTTCAATAAGAAGGTCAGAGGGATACAATAAACCTGAAGTTAAGCATCGGAATCTATAACTAGTGTCACAGGAATGGTTCAAAGCAAAGTCAGTAAGAAGTGTCAGTCTTCTTGTCCTTCTGTCGGCATTGTGCTTTTTGTATTTAATTCCGATGCAATTTCTGTGTTTCATCGTCAATAAGAAGGTCCAAGGGATACAGTAAACCTGGAGTGAAGCATCGGAATCTATAACTAGTGTCACAGGAATTGTTCAAAACATAGACAGTAAGATAAGTCAGTCTTCTTGTACTTAATTCTGCTTTGTGCATTTTGTATTTAATTCCGATGTAATTTCTGTGTTTCATCGTCAATAAGAACGTCCAAGGGAGACAGTAAACCTGAAGTGAAGCATCGGAATTTATAACTAGTGTCACAGGAATGGTTCAAATCATAGTCAGTAAGGGGAGTCAGTCTTCTTGTATTTAAGTCGGCATTGTGCCTTTTGTATTTGATTCCGATGCAATTTCTGTGTTTCATCGTCAATAAGAAGGACCAAGGGATACAGTAAACCTGGAGTGAAACATCGGAATCTATAACTAGTGTCACAGGGATGGTTCAAAACATAGACAGCAAGAAGAGTCAGTCTTCTTGTACTTAAGTCGGCATTGTAACTTTTCTATTTAATTCCGATGCAATTTCTGTGTTTCATCGTCAAAAAGAAGGTCAGAGGGATACAGTAAACCTGAAGTGAAGCATCGGAATCCATAACTAGTGTCACAGGAATGGTTCAAAACATAGTCAGAAAGATGAGTTAGTCTTGTTGTACTTAAGTCGGCATAGTGCCATTTGTATTTAACTCCGATGCAATTTCTGTCTTTCATCGTCAATAAGAAGGTCACTGGGATACAGTAATCCTGAAGTGAAGCATCGGAATCTATAACTAGTGTCACAGGAATGGTTCAAAACATAGTCTGTAAGAATAGTCAGTCTTATTGTACTTAAGTCATCATTGTGCAATTTCTATTTAATTCTGATGCAATTTCTGTGTTTCATCGTCAATATGAAGGTCCAAGGGATACAGTAAACATGAAGTGAAGCATCGGAATTTATAACTAGTGTCACAGGGATGGTTCAAATCATAGACAGTAAGAAGAGTCAGTCTTCCTGTACTTAAGTCGGCATTGTGTCTCTTCTATTTAATTCCGATGCAATTTCTGTTTTTCATCGTCAATAAGAAGGTCAGAGGGATACAGTAATCCTGAAGTGATGCATCGGAATCTATAACTAGTGTCACAGGAATGGTTCAAAGCAAAGTCAGTAAGAAGAGTCAGTCTTCTCGTCCTTAAGTCGGCATTGTGCCTTTTGTATTTAATTCCGATGCAATATCTGTGTTTCATCGTCAATAAGAAGGTCCAAGGGATACAGTAAACCTGGAGTGAAGCATCGGAATCTTTAACTAGTGTCACAGGAATGGTTGAAAGCATAGACAGGAAGAAGAGTCAGTCTTCTTGTACTTATTTCTGCTTTGTCATTTTGTAATTAATTTCCATGCAATTTCTGTGTTTCATCGTCAGTAAGAAGGTCCAAGGGATTCAGTAAACCTGAAGTGATGCATCGGAATTAATAACTAGTGTCACAGGAATGGTTCAAAACATAGTCAGTAAGGAGAGTCAGCCTTCTTGTACTTAAGTCATCATTGTGCCTTTTGTATTTAATTCCGATGCAATTTCTGTGTTTCATCGTCAATAAGAAGGACCAAGGGATACAGGAAACCTGGAGTGAAGCATCGGAATCTAAACTAGTGTCACAAGGATGGTTCAAAACATAGACAGTAAGAAGAGTCAGTCTTCTTGTACTTAAGTCGGCATTGTGCCGTTTCTATTTAATTCCGATGCAATTTCTGTGTTTCATCGTCAATAAGAAGGTCAGAGGGATACAGTAATCCTTATTTGAAGCATCGAAATCTATAAATAGTGTCAAAGGAATGGTTCATAACATAGTCAGTAAGAAGAGTCAGTCTTCTTGTACTTAAGTCGGCATTGTGCCTTTTCTATTTAATTCCGATGCAATTTCTGTGTTTCATCGTCAATAAGAAGGTCCAAGGGATACAGTAAACCTGGAGTGAAGCATCGGAATCTATAAGTAGTGTCACAGGAATGGTTCAAATCATAGACAGTAAGAAGAGTCAGTCTTATTATACTTACGCCGACATTGTGCCTTTTCTATTTAATTCCGATGCCATTTCTGTGTTTCATCGTCAATAAGAAGGTCAGAGGGATACAATAAACCTGAAGTGAAGCATCGGAATCTATAACTTGTGTCACAGGATTGGATCAAAGCAAAGTCAGTAAGAAGAGTCAGTCTTCTTGTTCTTAAGTTGGCATTGTGCCTTTTGTATTTAATTACGATGCAATTTCTGTGTTTCATCGTCAATAAGAAGGTCCAAGGGATACAGTAAACCTGAGGTGAAGCATCGGAATCTATAACTAGTGTCACAGGAATGGTTCAAAACATAGTCAGTAAGAAGAGTCAGTCTTCTTGTCCTTAAGTCGGCATTGTGCCTTTTGTATTTAATTCCGTAGCAATTTCTGTGCTTCATCGTCAATAAGAAGGTCCAAGGGATACAATAAACCTGGAGTGAAGCATCGGAATCGATAACTAGTGTCACAGGAATGGTTCAAAACATAGACAGTAAGAAGAGTCAGAATTCTTGTACTTAATTCTGCATTGTGCCTTTTGTATTTAATTCCGATGCAATTTCTGTGTTTTATCGTCAATAGGAAGGTCCAAGGGATACAGTAAAACTGAAGTGAAGCATCGGAATTTGTAACTAGTGTCACACGAATGGTTCAAAACATAGTCAGTAAGGAGAGTCAGTCTTCTTGTACTTAAATCGGCATTGTGCCATTTGTATGTAATTCCGATGCAATTTCTGTGTTTCATCGTCAATAAGAAGGACCAACGGATACAGTAAACCTGGAGTGAAGCATCGGAATCTAAAACTAGTGTCACAGGGATGTTTCACAACATAGACAGTAAGAAGCGTCAGTCTTCTTGTACTTAAGTCGGCACAGTGCCTTTTCTATTTAATTCCGATGCAATTTCTGTGTTTCATCGTCAATAAGAAGGTCAGAGGGATACAATAAACCTGAAGTGAAGAATCGGAATCTATAACTAGTGTCACAGGAATGGTTCAAAACAAAGTCAGTAAGAAGTGTCAGTCTTCTTGTCCTTCAGTCGGCATTGTGCCTTTTGTATTTAATTCCGATGCAATTTCTGTGTTTCATCGTCAATAAGAAGGTCCAAAGGATACAGTAAACCTGGAGTGAAGCATCGGAATCTATAACTAGTGTCACAGGAATTGTTCAAAGCATTGACAGTAAGAAGAGTCAGTCTTCTTGTACTTAAGTCGGCATTGTGCCTTTTCTATTTAATTCCGATGCAATTTCTGTGTTTCATCGTCAATAAGAAGAACCGAGGCATACAGTAAACCTGGAGTAAAGCATCGGAGTCTATACCTAGTGTCACAGGACTGGTTCAAAAATAGACAGTAAGAAGAGTCAGTCTTCTTGAACTTAATTCGGCATTGTGCCTTTTGTATTTAATTCCGATGCAATTTCTGTGTTTCATCGTCAATAAGAAGGTCAGAGGGATACAGTAAACCTGAAGTGAAGCATCGGAATCCATAACTAGTGTCACAGGAATGGTTCAAAGCATAGTCAGTAAGAGGAGTAAGTCATCTTGTACTTAAGTCGGCATTGTGCCTTTTGTATTTAATTCCGATGCAATTTGTGTGTTTCATGGTCAATAAGAAGGACCAAGGGATACAGTAAACCTGGAGTGAAGCATCGGAATCTATACCTAGTGTCAATGGTATGTTTCTAATCATAGACAGTAAGAAGAGTAAGTCTTCTTCTTCTTAAGTCGGCATTATGCCTTTTGAATTTAATTACGATGCAATTTCTCTGTTTCATCGTCATTAAGAAGGTCAGAGGGATACAGTAAACCTGAAGTGAAGCATCGGAATCTATAGCTAGTGTCACAGGAATAGTTCAAAACATAGTCAGTAAGAAGAGTCAGTCTTCTTGTCCTTATGTCGGCATTGTGCCTTTTGTATTTAATTCCGATGCAATTTCTGTGTTTCATGGTCAATAAGAAGGTCCAAGGTATACAGTAAACCTGAAGTGAAGCATCGGATCTATTACTAGTGGCACATGAATGGTTCAAAACATAGTCAGTAAGAGGAGTCAGTCTTGTTGTACTTAAGTCGGCATTCTGCCTTTTCTACTTAATTCCAATGCAAATTCTGTGTTTCATCGTCAATACGAAGGTCCAAGGGATACAGTAAACATGCAGTGAAGTATCGTAATCTATAACTAGTGTCAATGGAATGGTTCAAAACATAGTAAGTAAGAAGAGTCAGTCTTCTTGTCCTCAAGTCGGCATTGTGCCTTTTGTATTTAATTCCGGTGCAATTTCTGTGTTTCATCGTCAATAAGAAGGTCCAAGGGATACAGTAAACCTGGAGTGAAGCATCGGAATCTATAACTAGTGTCACAGGAATGGTTCAAATCATAGACAGTAAGAAGAGTCAGACTTCTTTTACTTAAGTCGGCATTGTGCCTTTTGTATTTAATTCCGGTGCAATTTCTGTGTTTCATCGTCAATAAGAAGGTCCAAGGGATACAGTAAACCTGGAGTGAAGCATCGGAGTCTTTAACTAGTGTCACAGGACTGGTTCAAAAATAGACAGTAAGATGAGTCAGTCTTCTTGAACTGAATTCGGCATAGTGCCTTTTGTATTTAATTCCGATGCAATTTCTGTGTTTTATCGTCAATAAGAAGGTCAGAGGGATACAGTTAACCTGAAGTGAAGCATCGGAATCTATAGCTAGTGTCACAGGAATGGTTCAAAACATAGTCAGTAAGAAGAGACAGTCTTCTTGTCCTTAAGTCGGCATTGTGCCTTATGTAATTAATTCCGATGCAATTTCTGTGTTTCATCGTCGATAAGGAGGTCCAAGGGATACAGTAAACATGGAGTGAAGCATCGGAATCTATAACTAGTGTCACAGGAATGGTTCAAAACATAGACAGTAAGAAGAGTTAGTCTTCTTGTACTTAATTCTGCATTGTGCCTTTTGTATTTAATTCCGATGTAATTTCTGTGTTTCATCGTCAATAAGAAGGTCCTAGGGATACAGTAAACCTCAAGTGAAGCATCAGAATCTATAATGGGTGTCACAGGAATGGTTCAAATCATACTCAGTAGGAAGAGTCGGTCTTCATGTACTTAAGTGGGCATTGTGCCATTTGTATTTAATTCTGATGCATTTTCTGTGTTTCATCGTCAATAAGAAGGTCCAAGGGATACAGTAAACCTGAAGTGAAGGTTCGGAATTAATAACTAGTGTCACAGGAATGGTTCAAAACATAGTCAGTAAGGAGAGTCAGTCTTCATATACTTAGGTCGGCATTGTGCCTTTTGTATTTAATTCCGATGCAAATTCTGTGTTTCATCGTTAATAAGAAGGACCAAGGGATACAGTAAACCTGGAGTGATGGATCGGTATCTATAACTAGTGTCACAGGGATGGTTCAAATCATAGACAGTAAGAAGAGTCAGCCTTCTTGTACTTAAGTCGGCATTGTGCATTTTCTATTTAATTCCGATGCAATTTCTTTGTTTCATCGTCAACAAGAAGGTCAGTGGGAGACATTAATCCTGAAGTGAAGCATCGGAATCTATAACTAGTGTCACAGGAATGGTTCAAAGCAAAGTGAGTAAGAAGTGTCAGTCTTCTTGTCCTTCAGTCGGCATTGTGCTTTTTGTATTTAATTCCGATGCAATTTCTGTGTTTCATCGTCAATAAGAAGGTCCAAGGGATACAGTAAACCTGGAGTGAAGCATCGGAATCTATAACTAGTGTCACAGGAATTGTTCAAAACATAGACAGTAAGATGAGTCAGTCTTCTTCTACTTAATTCTGCTTTGTGCATTTTGTATTTAATTCCGATGTAATTTCTGTGTTTCATCGTCAATAAGAACGTCCAAGGGATACAGTAAACCTGAAGTGAAGCATCGGAATTTATAACTAGTGTCACAGGAATGGTTCAAATCATAGTCAGTAAGGGGAGTCAGTCTTCTTGTACTTAAGTCGGCATTGTGCCTTTTGTATTTAATTCCGATGCAATTTCTGTGTTTCATCGTCAATAAGAAGGACCAAGGGATACAGTAAACCTGGAGTGAAACATCGGAATCTATAACTAGTGTCACAGGGATGGTTCAAAACATAGACAGCAAGAAGAGTCAGTCTTCTTGTACTTAAGTCGGCATTGTAACTTTTCTATTTAATTCCGATGCAATTTCTGTGTTTCATCGTCAAAAAGACGGTCAGAGGGATACAGTAAAGCTGAAGTGAAGCATCGGAATCCATAACTAGTGTCACAAGAATGGTTCAAAACATAGTCAGTAAGAAGAGTTAGTCTTCTTGTACTTAAGTCGGCATAGTGCCATTTGCATTTAACTCCGATGCAATTTCTGTGTTTCATCGTCAATAAGAAGGTCACTGGGATACAGTAATCCTGAAGTGAAGCATCGGAATCTATAACTAGTGTCACAGGAATGTTTTAAAACATAGTCAGTAAGAATAGTCAGTCTTCTTGTCCTTAAGTCGGCATTGTGCCTTTTGTATTTAATTCCGATGCAATTTCTGTGTTTCATGGTCAATAAGAAGGTCCAAGGGATACAGTAAACCTCGAGTGAAGCATCGGAATCTATATCGGGTGTCACAGGAATGGTTCAGAACATAGTCAGTAAGATGAGTCGGTCTTCTTGTACGTACGTCGACATTGTGCCTTTTTTATTTAATACCGATGCAATTTCTGTGTTTCATCGTCAATAAGAAGGTCAGAGGGATATAATAAACCTGATGTGAAGCATCGGAATGTTTAACGAGTGTCACAGGAATGTTTCATAACAATGTCAGTAAGAAGAGTCAGTCTTCTTGTACTTAAGTCGGCATTCTGCCTTTTCTAATTAATTCCGATGCAATTTCTGTGTTTCATCGTCAATTAGAAGGTCCAAGGGATACAGTAAACCTGAAGTGAAGCTTCGGAATCTATAGCTAGTGTCACAGTAATGGTTCAAAACATAGTCGGTAAGAAGAGTCAGTCTTCTTGTCCTTAAGTCGGCATTGTGCCTTTTGTAATTAATTCCGATGCAATTTCTGTGTTTAATCGTCAATACGAAGGTCCTAGGGATACAGTAAACCTGGAGTGAAGCATCGGAATCTATAACTAGTGTCACAGGAATGGTTCAAAACATAGACATTAAAAAGAGTCAGTCTTCTTGTACTTAATTCTGCTTTGTGCCTTTTGTATTTAATTCCGATGCTGTTTCTGTGTTTCATCGTCAATAATAAGGTCCAAGGGATACAGTAAACCTGAAGTAAAGCATCAGAATTTATAACTAGGGTCACAGGAATGGTTCAAATCATAGACAGTAAGAAGAGTCAGTCTTCTTGTACTTAAGTCGGCATTGTGCCTTTAGTATTTTACTCCGATGCAATTTCTGTGTTTCATCGTCAATAAGCAGGTCAGAGGGATACAGTAATCCTGAAGTGAAGCATCGGATCTATAACTAGTGTCACAGGAATGGTTCAAAACATAGTCTGTAAGAATAGTCAGTCTTATTGTACTTAAGTCATCATTGTGCAATTTCTATTTAATTCTGATGCAATTTCTGTGTTTCATCGTCAATATGAAGGTCCAAGGGATACAGTAAACCTGGAGTGAAGCATCGGAATCTATAACTAGTGTCACAGGAATGGTTCAAATCATAGACATTAAGAAGAGTTAGACTTCTTTTACTTAAGTCGGCATTGTGCCTTTTGTATTTAATTCCGATGCAATTTCTGTGTTTCATCGTCAATAAAAAGGTCCAAGGGATACAGTAAATCTTAAGTGAAGCATCGGAGTCTATAACTAGTGTCACAGGACTGGTTCAAAAATAGACAGTAAGAGGAGTCAGTCTTCTTGAACTTAATTCGGCATTGTGCCTTTTGTATTTAATTCCGATGCAATTTCTGTGTTTCATCGTCAATAAGGAGGTCAGAGGGTTACAGTATACCTGAAGTGAAGCATTGGAATCCATATCTAAAGTCACAGAAATGGTTCAAAACATAGTCAGTAAGAGGAGTTAGTCTTCTTGTAGTTAAGTCGGCGTTGTGCCTTTTGTATTTAATTCCGATGCAATTTCTGTGTTTCATCATCAATAAGAAGGTCCAAGGGATACAGTAAACCTGGAGTGAGGCATCGGAATCTGTAACTAGTGGCACAGGAATGGTTCAAATCATAGACAGTAAGAAGAGTCAGTCTTCTTGTACTTAATTCGGCATTGTGTCTTTTATATTTAATTCCGATGCAATTTCTGTGTTTCATCGTCAATAAGAAGGTCCAAGGGATACAGTAAACCTCAAGTGAAGCATCGGAATTTATAACTAGTGTCACAGGAATGGTTCAAATCATAGTCAGTAAGGGGAGTCAGTCTTCTTGTACTTAAGTCGGCATTGTGCCTTTTGTATGTAATTCCGATGCAATTTCTGTGTTTCATCGTCAATAAGAAGGACCAAGGGATACAGTAAACCTGGAGTGAAACATCGGAATCTATAACTAGTGTCACAGGGATGGTTCAAAACATAGACAGCAAGAAGAGTCAGTCTTCTTGTACTTAAGTCGGCATTGTAACTTTTCTATTTAATTCTGATGCAATTTCTGTGTTTCATCGTCAAAAAGAAGGTCAGAGGGATACAGTAAACCTGAAGTGAAGCATCGGAATCCATAACTAGTGTCACAAGAATGGTTCAAAACATAGTCAGTAAGAAGAGTTAGTCTTCTTGTACTTAAGTCGGCATAGTGCCATTTGTATTTAACTCCGATGCAATTTCTGTGTTTCATCGTCAATAAGAAGGTCACTGGGATACAGTAATCCTGAAGTGAAGCATCGGAATCCATAACTAGTGTCACAGGAATGTTTTAAAACATAGTCAGTAAGAATTGTCAGTCTTCTTGTCCTTAAGTCGGCATTGTGCCTTTTGTATTTAATTCCGATGCAATTTCTGTGTTTCATGGTCAATAAGAAGGTCCAAGGGATACAGTAAACCTCGAGTGAAGCATCGGAATCTATATCGGGTGTCACAGGAATGGTTCAGAACATAGTCAGTAAGATGAGTCGGTCTTCTTGCACGTACGTCGACATTGTGCCTTTTTTATTTAATACCGATGCAATTTCTGTGTTTCATCGTCAATAAGAAGGTCAGAGGGATATAATAAACCTGATGTGAAGCATCGGAATGTTTAACGAGTGTCACAGGAATGGTTCATAACAAAGTCAGTAAGAAGAGTCAGTCTTCTTGTACTTAAGTCGGCATTCTGCCTTTTCTAATTAATTCCGATCCAATTTCTGTGTTTCATCGTCAATACGAAGGTCCAAGGGATACAGTAAACCTGGAGTGAAGCATCGGAATCCATAACTAGTGTCACAGGAATGGTTCAAAACATAGACAATAAAAAGAGTCAGTCTTCTTGTACTTAATTCTGCTTTGTGCCTTTTGTATTTAATTCCGATGCTGTTTCTGTGTTTCATCGTCAATAAGAAGGTCCAAGGGATACAGTAAACCTGAAGTGAAGCATCGGAATTTTAACTAGTGTCACAGAAATGGTTCAAAACATAGTCAGTAAGGAGAGTCAGTCTTCTTGTACTTAAGTCGGCATTGTGCCTTTTGTATTTAATTCCGATGCAATTTCTGTGTTTCATCGTCAATAAGAAGGTCAGAGGGGTACAGTAAACCTGAAACCTGAAGTGAAGCATCGGAATCTATAGCTAGTGTCACAGGAATGGTTCAAAACATAGACAGTAAGAAGAGTCAGTCCTCTAGTACTTAATTCACCTTTGTGCCTTTTGTATTTAATTACGATGCAGTTTCTGTGTTTCATCGTCATTAAGAAGGGCCAGGCGATACAGTAAACCTGAAGTAAAGCATCAGAATTTATAACTAGTGTCACAGGAATGGTTCAAAACATAGACAGTAAGAAGAGTCAGTCTTCTTGTACTTAAGTCGGCATTGTGCCTTTAGTATTTAACTCCGATGCAATTTCTGTGTTTCATCGTCAATAAGCAGGTCAGAGGGATACAGTAATCCTGAAGTGAAGCATCGGAATCTATAACTAGTGTCACAGGAATGGTTCAAAACATAGTCTGTAAGAATAGTCAGTCTTATTGTACTTAAGTCATCATTGTGCAATTTCTATTTAATTCTGATGCAATTTCTGTAATTCATCGTCAATATGAAGGTCCAAGGGATACAGTAAACCTGGAGTGAAGCATCGGAATCTATAACTAGTGTCACAGGAATGGTTCAAATCATAGACATTAAGAAGAGTTAGACTTCTTTTACTTAAGTCGGCATTGTGCCTTTTGTATTTAATTCCGATGCAATTTCTGTGTTTCATCGTCAATAAGAAGGTCCAAGGGATACAGTAAACCTTAAGTCAAGCATCGGAGTCTATAACTAGTGTCACAGGACTGGTTCAAAAATAGACAGTAAGAGGGGTCAGTCTTCTTGAACTTAATTCGGCATTGTGCCTTTTGTATTTAATTCCGATGCAATTTCTGTGTTTCATCGTCAATAAGGAGGTCAGAGGGTTACAGTATACCTGAAGTGAAGCATTGGAATCCATATCTAGAGTCACAGAAATGGTTCAAAACATAGTCAGTAAGAGGAGTTAGTCTTCTTGTAGTTAAGTCGGCGTTGTGCCTTTTGTATTTAATTCCGATGCAATTTCTGTGTTTCATCATCAATAAGAAGGTCCAAGGGATACAGTAAACCTGGAGTGAGGCATCGGAATCTGTAACTAGTGGCACAGGAATGGTTCAAATCATAGACATTAAGAAGAGTCAGTCTTCTTGTACTTAATTCGGCATTGTGTCTTTTGTATTTAATTCCGATGCAATTTCTGTGTTTCATCGTCAATAAGAAGGTCCAAGGGATACAGTAAACCTCAAGTGAAGCATCGTAATCTTCAACGGGTGTCACAGGAATGGTTCAAAACATAGTCAGTAGGAAGAGTCGGTCTTCATGTACTTAAGTCGGCATTGTGCCTTTTGTATTTAATTCCGATGCATTTTCTGTGTTTCATCGTCAATAAGAAGGTCCAAGGGATACAGTAAACATGAAGTGAAGCATCGGAATTTATAACTAGTGTCACAGGAATGGTTCAAATCTTAGTCAGTAAGGAGAGTCAGTCTTCTTGTACTTCAGTCGGCATTGTGCCTTTTGTATTTAATTCCGATGCAATTTTTGTGTTTCATCGTCAATAAGAAGGACCATGGGATACAGTAAAACTGGAGTGAAGCATCGGAATCTATACCTAGTGTCACAGGGATGGTTCAAATCATAGACAGTAAGAAGAGTCAGTCTTCTTGTACTTAAGTCGGCATTGTGTCTCTTCTATTTAATTCCGATGCAATTTCTGTTTTTCATCGTCAATAAGAAGGTCAGAGGGATACAGTAATCCTGAAGTGATGCATCGGAATCTATGACTAGTGTCACAGGAATGGTTCAAAGCAAAGTCAGTAAGAAGAGTCAGTCTTCTTGTCCTTAAGTCGGCATTGTGCCTTTTGTATTTAATTCCGATGCAATATCTGTGTTTCATCGTCAATAAGAAGGTCCAAGGGATACAGTAAACCTGGAGTGAAGCATCGGAATCTTTAACTAGTGTCACAGGAATGGTTCAAAGCATAGACAGTAAGAAGAGTCAGTCTTCTTGTACTTATTTCTGCTTTGTCATTTTGTAATTAATTTCCATGCAATTTCTGTGTTTCATCGTCAATAAGAAGGTCCAAGGGATACAGTAAACCTGAAGTGATGCATCGGAATTAATAACTAGTGTCACAGGAATGGTTCAAAACATAGTCAGTAAGGAGAGTCAGCCTTCTTGTACTTAAGTCATCATTGTGCCTTTTGTATTTAATTCCGATGCAATTTCTGTGTTTCATCGTCAATAAGAAGGACCAAGGGATACAGGAAACCTGGAGTGAAGCATCGGAATCTAAACTAGTGTCACAAGGATGGTTCAAAACATAGACAGTAAGAAGAGTCAGTCTTCTTGTACTTAAGTCGGCATTGTGCCTTTTCTATTTAATTCCGATGCAATTTCTGTGTTTGATCGTCAATAAGAAGGTCAGAGGGATACAGTAATCCTTAAGTGAAGCATCGAAATCTATAACTAGTGTCACAGGAATGGTTCATAACATAGTCAGTAAGAAGAGTCAGTCTTCTTGTACTTAAGTCGGCATTGTGCCTTTTCTATTTAATTCCGATGCAATTTCTGTGTTTCATCGTCAATAAGAAGGTCCAAGGGATACAGTAAACCTGGAGTGAAGCATCGGAATCTATAAGTAGTGTCACAGGAATGGTTCAAATCATAGACAGTAAAAAGAGTCAGCCTTATTATACTTACGCCGACATTGTGCCTTTTCTATTTAATTCCGATGCAATTTCTGTGTTTCATCGTCAATAAGAAGGTGAGAGGGATACAATAAACCTGAAGTGAAGCATCGGAATCTATAACTTGTGTCACAGGATTGGAACAAAGCAAAGTCAGTAAGAAGAGTCAGTCTTCTTGTCCTTAAGTCGGCATTGTGCCTTTTGTATTTAATTCCGTAGCAATTTCTGTGCTTCATCGTCAATAAGAAGGTCCAAGGGATACAATAAACCTGGAGTGAAGCATCGGAATCGATAACTAGTGTCACAGGAATGGTTCAAAGCATAGACAGTAAGAAGAGTCAGAATTCTTGTACTTAATTCTGCATTGTGCCTTTTGTATTTAATTCCGATGCAATTTCTGTGTTTTATCGTCAATAAGAAGGTCCAAGGGATACAGTAAAACTGAAGTGAAGCATCAGAATTTGTAACTAGTGTCACACGAATGGTTCAAAACATAGTCAGTAAGGAGAGTCAGTCTTCTTGTACTTAAATCGGCATTGTGCCATTTGTATTTAATTCCGATGCAATTTCTGTGTTTCATCGTCAATAAGAAGGACCAACGGATACAGTAAACCTGGAGTGAAGCATCGGAATCTAAAACTAGTGTCACAGGGATGTTTCACATCATAGACAGTAAGAAGCGTCAGTCTTCTTGTACTTAAGTCGGCACTGTGCCTTTTCTATTTAATTCCGATGCAATTTCTGTGTTTCTACGTCAATAAGAAGGTCAGAGGGATACAGTAATCCTGAAGTGAAGCATCGGAATCTATAACTAGTGTCACAGGAATGGTTCAAAGCACAGTCAGTAACAAGAGTCAGTCTTCTTGTACTTAAGTCGCCATTGTGCCTTTTCTATTTAATTTTGATGCAATTTCTGTGTTTCATCGTCAATAAGAAGGTTTAAATGATACAGTAAACCTGGAGTGAAGCATCGGAATCTCTAACTGGTGTCACAGAAATGTTTCATAACATATACAGTAAGAAGAGTCAGTCTTCTTGTACTTACGTCGACATTGTGCCTTTTCTATTTAATTCCGATGCAATTTCTGTGTTTCATAATCAATAAGAAGGTCAGAGGAGTACACTAAGCCTGGAGGGAAGCATCAGAATCTATAACTAGTGTCAATGGAATGGTTCAAAGCATAGACAGTAAGAAGAGTCAGTGTTCTTGTACTTAAGTCGGCAGTGTGCCTTTTGTATTTAATTCCGATGCAATTTCTGTGTTTCATCGTCAATAAGAAGGTCAGAGGGGTAAAGTAAACCTGAAGTGAAGTATCGGAATCTATAGCTAGTGTCACAGGAATGGTTCAAAACATAGTCCGTAAGAAGAGTCAGTCTTCTTGTCCTTAAGTCTTCGTTGTGCCTTAAGTATTTATTTCCAATGCAATTTCTGTGTTTCATCGTCTATAAGAAGGTCCAAGTTATCCAGTAAACCTGGAGTGAAGCTTCGGAATCTGTAACTTGTGTCACAGGAATGGTTCAAAACGTAGACAGTAAGAAGAGTCAGTCTCCTTGTACTTAATTCTGCACTGTGCCTTTTGTATTTAATTCCGATGCAATTTCTGTGTTTCATCGTTATTAAGAAGGACCAAGGGATACAGTAAACCTGGAGTGAAGCATCGGAATCAATAACTAGTGACACGGGGATGGTTCAAAACATAGGCAGTAAGAAGAGTGAGTCTTCTTGTACTTAAGTCGGCATTGTGCCTTTTGTACTTAACTCCGATGCAATTCTGTGTTTCATCGTCAATAAGAAGGTCAGAGGGATACATTAATCCTGAAGTGAAGCATCGGCATCTATAACTAGTGTCACAGGAATGGTTCAAAACATAGTTAGTAAGAATAGTCAGTCTTCTTGTACTTAAGTCATCATTGTGCATTTTCTGTTTAATTCTGTTGCAATTTCTGTGTTTCATCGTCAATATGAATGTCCAAAGGATACAGTAAACCTGGAGTGAAGCATCGGAATCTATAACTAGTGTCACAGGAATGGTTCAAATCATAGACAGTAAGAAGAGTCAGATCTCTTTTACTTAAGTCGGCATCGTTCCTTTTGTATTTAATTCCGATGCAATTTCTGTGTTTCATCGTCAATAAGAAGGTCCAAGGGATACAGTAAGCCTGGAGTGAAGCATCGGAGTCTATGACTAGTTTCACAGGACTGGTTCAAAAATAGACAGTAAGAAGGGTCAGTCTTCTTAAACTTATGTCGGCATTGTAACTTTTCTATTAAATTCCGATGCAATTTCTGTGCTTCATCGTCAATAACAAGGTCCAATGGATACAGTAAACCTGGAGTGAAGCATCGGAATCTATAACTAGTGTCACAGGTATGGTTCAAATCATAGACAGTAAGAAGAGTCAGTCTTCTTCTACTTAAGTCGACATTGTGACTTTTCAATTTAATTCCGATGCAATTTCTGTGTTACTTCGTCAGTAAGAAGGTAAGAGGCATACAATAAACCTGAAGGGAAGCATCGCAATCTATAACTCGTGTCACAGGAATGGTTCAAAATAAAGTCAGTAAGAAGAGTTAGTCTTCATGTGCTTAAGTCGGCATTGTGCCTTTTGTATTTAATTCCGATGCTATTTCTGTGTTTCATCGTCAATAAGAAGGTCCAAGGGATGCAGTAAACCTGCAGTGTAGCATCGGAATCTATAACTTGTGTCAATGGAATGATTCAAAACTTAGACAGTAAGAAGAGTCAGTCTTCTTGTACTTAAGTCGGCATTGTGCCTTTTGTATTTAATTCCGATGCATTTTCTGTGTTTCATCGTCAATAAGAAGGTCCAAGGGATACAGTGAACCTGGAGTGAAGCATCGGAATCTATAACTAGTGTCACAGGAATGGTTCAAATCTTAGTCAGTAAGGAGAGTCAGTCTTCTTGTACTTAAGTCGGCGTTGTGCCTTTTGTATTTAATTCCGATGCAATTTTTGTGTTTCATCGCCAATAAGAAGGACCATGGGATACAGTAAACCTGGAGTGAAGCGTCGGAATCTATACCTAGTGTCACAGGGATGGTTAAAATCATAGACAGTAAGAAGAGTCAGTCTTCTTGTACTTAAGTCGGCATTGTGTCTCTTCTATTTAATTCCGATGCAATTTCTGTGTTTCATCGTCAATAAGAAGGTCAGAGGGATACAGTAATCCTGAAGTGAAGCATCGGAATCTATAACTAGTGTCACAGGAATGGTTCAAAACATAGTCAGTAAGTAGTGTCAGTCTTCTGGTACTTAAGTCGGCATTGTGTCTTTTCTATTTAATTCCGATGCAATTTCTGTGTTTCATCGTCAATAAGAAGGTCAGAGGGATACAATAAACCTGAAGTGATGCATCGGAATCTATAACTAGTGTCACAGGAATGGTTCAAAGCAAAGTCAGTAAGAAGATTCAGTCTTCTTGTCCTTAAGTCGGCATTGTGCCTTTTGCATTTAATTCCGATGCAATATCTGTGTTTCATCGTCAATAAGAAGGTCCAAGGGATACAGTAAACCTGGAGTGAAGCATCGGAATCTTTAACTAGTGTCACAGGAATGGTTCAAAGCATAGACAGTAAGAAGAGTCAGTCTTCTTGTACTTAATTCTGCTTTGTGCATTTTGTAATTAATTTCCATGCAATTTCTGTGTTTCATCGTCAATAAGAAGGTCCAACGGATACACTAAACCAGAAGTGATGCATCGGAATTAATAACTAGTGTCACAGGAATGGTTCAAAACATAGTCAGTAAGGAGAGACAGCCTTCTTGTACTTAAGTCATCATTGTGCCTTTTGTATTTAATTCCGATGCAATTTCTGTGTTTCATCGTCAATAAGAAAGACCAAGGGATACAGGAAACCTTGAGTGAAGCATCGGAATCTAAACTAGTGTCACAAGGATGGTTCAAAACATAGACAGTAAGAAGAGTCAGTCTTCTTGCACTTAAGTCGGCATTGTTCCTTTTCTATTTAATTCCGATGCAATTTCTGTGTTTCATCGTCAATAAGAAGGTCAGAGGGATACAGTAATCCTTAAGTGAAGCATCGAAATCTATAACTAGTGTCACAGGAATGGTTCAAAAAATAGTCAGTAAGAGGAGTCAGTCTTCCTGTACTTAAGTCGGCATTGTGCCTTTTCTATTTAATTCCGATGCAATTTCTGTGTTTCATCGTCAATAAGAAGGTCCAAGGGATACAGTAAACCTGGAGTGAAGCATCGGATCTATAACTAGTGTCACAGGAATGGTTCAAAACATAGACAGTAAGAAGAGTCAGTCATCTTATACTTACGTCGACATTGTGCCTTTTCTATTTAATTCCGATGCAATTTCTGTGTTTCATCGTGAGTAAGGAGGTCAGAGGGATACAATAAACCTGAAGTGAAGCATCGGAATCTATAACTTGTGTCACAGGATTGGATCAAAGCAAAGTCAGTAAGAAGAGTCAGTCTTCTTTTTCTTAAGTTGGCATTGTGCCTTTTGTATTTATTTACGATGCAATTTCTGTGTTTCATCGTCAATAAGAAGGTCCAAGGGATACAGCAAACCTGAGGTGAAGCATCGGAATCTATAACTAGTGTCACAGGAATGGTTCAAAACATAGTCAGTAAGAAGAGTCAGTCTTCTTGTCCTTAAGTCGGCATTGTGCCTTTTGTATTTAATTCCGTAGCAATTTCTGTGCTTCATCGTCAATAAGAAGGTCCAAGGGATACAATAAACCTGGAGTGAAGCATCGGAATCGATAACTAGTGTCACAGGAATGGTTCAAAACATAGTCAGTAAGGAGAGTCAGTCTTCTTGTACTTAAATCGGCATTGTGCCATTTGTATTTAATTCCAATGCAATTTCTGTGTTTCATCGTCAATAAGAAGGTCCAAGGGATACAGTAAACCTGGAGTGAAGCATCGGAATCTATAACTAGTGTCACAGGGATGTTTCACAACATAGACAGTAAGAAGCGTCACTCTTCTTGTACTTAAGTCGGCACTGTGCCTTTTCTATTTTTTTCCGATGCAATTTCTGTGTTTCATCGTCAATAAGAAGGTCAGAGGGATACAGTAATCCTGAAGTGAAGCATCGGAATCTATAACTAGTGTCACAGGAATGGTTCAAAACATAGACAGTAACAAGAGTCAGTCTTCTTGTACTTAAGTCGGCATTGTGCATTTTTTATTTAATTCCGTTGAAATTGCTGTGTTTCATCGTCAATAAGAAGGTCCAAGGGATACAGTAAACCTGGAGAGTAGCATCGGAATCTATAACTAGTGTCACAGGAATGGTTCAAAACAAAGTCAGTAAGTAGAGTCAGTCCTCTTGTCCTTAAGTCGGCATTGTGCATTTTTTATTTAATTCCGTTGAAATTGCTGTGTTTCATCGTCAATAAGAAGGTCCAAGGGATACAGTAAACCTGGAGAGTAGCATCGGAATCTATAACTAGTGTCACAGGCATGGTTCAAAACATAGACAGTAACAAGAGTCAGTCTTCGTGTACTTAGGTCGGCATTGTGCCTCTTGTATTTAATTCCGATGCAATTTCTGTGTTTCATCGTCAATAAGAAGGTCAGAGGGGTACAGTAAACCTGGAGTGAAGCATCAGAATCTATAACTAGTGTCAATGGAATGGTTCAAAACATAGACAGTAAGAAGAGTCAGTGTTCTTGTACTTAAGTCGGCATTGTGCCTCTTGTATTTAATTCCGATGCAATTTCTGTGTTTCATCGTCAATAAGAAGTTCAGAGGGGTAAAGTAAACCTGAAGTGAAGTATCGGAATCTATAGCTAGTGTCACAGGAATGGTTCAAAACATAGTCCGTAAGAAGAGTCAGTCTTCTTGTCCTTAAGTCGGCGTTGTGCCTTTTGTATTTAATTCCAATGCAATTTCTGTGTTTCATCGTCTATAAGAAGATCCAAGTTATCCAGTAAACCTGGAGTGAAGCTTCGGAATCTGTAACTTGTGTCACAGGAATGGTTCAAAACGTAGACAGTAAGAAGAGTCGGTCTCCTTGTACTTAATTCTGCACTGTGCCTTTTGTATTTAATTCCGATGCAATTTCCGTGTTTCATCGTCATTAAGAAGGACCAAGGTATACAGTAAACCTGGAGTGAAGCATCGGAATCAATAACTAGTGACACAGGGATGGTTCAAAACATAGGCAGTAAGAAGAGTCAGTCTTCTAGTACTTAAGTCGGCATTGTGCCTTTTGTACTTAACTCCGATGCAATTTCTGTATTTCATCGTCAATACGAAGGTCAGAGGGATACATTAATCCTGAAGTGAAGCATCGGCATCTATAACTAGTGTCACAGGAATGGTTCAAAACATAGTTAGTAAGAATAGTCAGTCTTCTTGTACTTAAGTCATCATTGTGCATTTTCTGTTTAATTCTGATGCAATTTCTGTGTTTCATCGTCAATATGAATGTCCAAAGGATACAGTAAACAAGGAGTGAAGCATCGGAATCTATAACTAGTGTCACAGGAATGGTTCAAATCATAGACAGTAAGAAGAGTCAGATCTCTTTTACTTAAGTCGGCATGTGCCTTTTGTATTTAATTCCGATGCAATTTCTGTGTTTCATCGTCAATAAGAAGGTCCAAGGGATACAGTAAACCTGGAGTGAAACATCGGAGTCTGTAACTAGTGTCACAGGACTGGTTCAAAAATATATAGTAAGAAAGGTCAGTCTTCTTAAACTTAAGTCGGCATTGTAACTTTTCTATTTAATTCCGATGTAATTTCTGTGCTTCATCGTCAATAACAAGGTCCAATGGATACAGTAAACCTGGAGTGAAGCATCGGAATCTATAACTAGTGTCAATGGAATGGTTCAAAACATAGACAGTAAGAAGAGTCAGTCTTCTGGTACTTAAGTCAGCATTGTGCCCTATTGTATTCAATTTCGGTGCAATTTCTGTGTTTCATCGTCTATAAGAAGGTCAGAGGGATACAGTAACACTGAGGTGATGCATCGGAATCTATAGCTAGTGTCACAGGAATGGTTCAAAGCATAGTCAGTAAGAAGAGTAGGTATTCTTGTCCTTAAGTCGGCATTCTGCCTTTTGTATTTAATTCCGATGCAATTTCTGTGTTTCATCGTCTATAACAAGGACCAAGGGTTACTGTAAACCTAAAGTGAAGCATCGGAATCTATAACTAGTGTCACAGGGATGGTTCAAACATAGACAGTAAGAGAAGTCAGTCTTCTTGTACCTAAGTCGGCATTGTGCCTATTCTATCTTATTCCGATGCAATTTCTGTCTTTCATCGTCAATAAGAAGGTCAGAGGGATACAGTAATCCTGAAGTGAAGCATCGGAATCCGTAACTAGTGTTACAGGAATGGTTCAAATCATAGTCAGTAAGAAGAGTCAGTCTTCGTGTACTTAAGTCGGCATTGTGCCTTTTCTATTTAATTCCGATGCAATTTCTGTGTTTCATCGTCAATAAGAAGGTCCAAGGGAAACAGTAAACCTGGAGTGAAGCATCGGAATCTATAACTAGTGTCACAGGAATGGTTCAAATCATAGACAGTAAGAAGAGTCAGTCTTCTTCTACTTAAGTCGACATTGTGACTTTTCAATTTAATTCCGATGCAATTTCTGTGTTACTTCGTCAGTAAGAAGGTCAGAGGGATACAATAAACCTGAAGTGAAGAATCGCAATCTATAACTAGTGTCACAGGAATGGTTCAAAATAAAGTCAGTAAGAAGAGTTAGTCTTCATGTGCTTAAGTCGGCATTGTGCCTTTTGTATTTAATTCCGTTGAAATTGCTGTGTTTCATCGTCAATAAGAAGGTCCAAGGGATACAGTAAACCTGGAGAGTAGCATCGGAATCTGTAACTAGTGTCACAGGAATGGTTCAAAACATAGACAGTAACAAGAGTCAGTCTTCGTGTACTTAAGTCGGCATTGTGCCTCTTGTATTTAATTCCGATGCAATTTCTGTGTTTCATCGTCAATAAGAAGGTCAGAGGGGTACAGTAAACCTGGAGTGAAGCATCAGAATCTATAACTAGTGTCAATGGAATGGTTCAAAACATAGACAGTAAGAAGAGTCAGTGTTCTTGTACTTAAGTCGGCATTGTGCCTCTTGTATTTAATTCCGATGCAATTTCTGTGTTTCATCGTCAATAAGAAGTTCAGAGGGGTAAAGTAAACCTGAAGTGAAGTATCGGAATCTATAGCTAGTGTCACAGGAATGGTTCAAAACATAGTCCGTAAGAAGAGTCAGTCTTCTTGTCCTTAAGTCGGCGTTGTGCCTTTTGTATTTAATTCCAATGCAATTTCTGTGTTTCATCGTCTATAAGAAGGTCCAAGTTATCCAGTAAACCTGGAGTGAAGCTTCGGAATCTGTAACTTGTGTCACAGGAATGGTTCAAAACGTAGACAGTAAGAAGAGTCGGTCTCCTTGTACTTAATTCTGCACTGTGCCTTTTGTATTTAATTCCGATGCAATTTCCGTGTTTCATCGTCATTAAGAAGGACCAAGGTATGCAGTAAACCTGGAGTGAAGCATCGGAATCAATAACTAGTGACACAGGGATGGTTCAAAACATAGGCAGTAAGAAGAGTCAGTCTTCTAGTACTTAAGTCGGCATTGTGCCTTTTGTACTTAACTCCGACGCAATTTCTGTATTTCATCGTCAATACGAAGGTCAGAGGGATACATTAATCCTGAAGTGAAGCATCGGCATCTATAACTAGTGTCACAGGAATGGTTCAAAACATAGTTAGTAAGAATAGTCAGTCTTCTTGTACTTAAGTCATCATTGTGCATTTTCTGTTTAATTCTGATGCAATTTCTGTGTTTCATCGTCAATATGAATGTCCAAAGGATACAGTAAACCTGGAGTGAAGCATCGGAATCTATAACTAGTGTCACAGGAATGGTTCAAATCATAGACAGTAAGAAGAGTCAGATCTCTTTTACTTAAGTCGGCATGTGCCTTTTGTATTTAATTCCGATGCAATATCTGTGTTTCATCGTCAATAAGAAGGTCCAAGGGATACAGTAAACCTGGAGTGAAGCATCGGAATCTTTAACTAGTGTCACAGGAATGGTTCAAAGCATAGACAGTAAGAAGAGTCAGTCTTCTTGTACTTAATTCTGCTTTGTGCATTTTGTAATTAATTTCCATGCAATTTCTGTGTTTCATCGTCAATAAGAAGGTCCAACGGATACACTAAACCTGAAGTGATGCATCGGAATTAATAACTAGTGTCACAGGAATGGTTCAAAACATAGTCAGTAAGGAGAGACAGCCTTCTTGTACTTAAGTCATCATTGTGCCTTTTGTATTTAATTCCGATGCAATTTCTGTGTTTCATCGTCAATAAGAAAGACCAAGGGATACAGGAAACCTTGAGTGAAGCATCGGAATCTAAACTAGTGTCACAAGGATGGTTCAAAACATAGACAGTAAGAAGAGTCAGTCTTCTTGTACTTAAGTCGGCATTGTTCCTTTTCTATTTAATTCCGATGCAATTTCTGTGTTTCATCGTCAATAAGAAGGTCAGAGGGATACAGTAATCCTTAAGTGAAGCATCGAAATCTATAACTAGTGTCACAGGAATGGTTCAAAAAATAGTCAGTAAGAGGAGTCAGTCTTCCTGTACTTAAGTCGGCATTGTGCCTTTTCTATTTAATTCCGATGCAATTTCTGTGTTTCATCGTCAATAAGAAGGTCCAAGGGATACAGTAAACCTGGAGTGAAGCATCGGATCTATAACTAGTGTCACAGGAATGGTTCAAAACATAGACAGTAAGAAGAGTCAGTCATCTTATACTTACGTCGGCATTGTGTCTTTTCTATTTAATTCCGATGCAATTTCTGTGTTTCATCGTCAATAAGAAGGTCAGAGGGATACAATAAACCTGAAGTGATGCATCGGAATCTATAACTAGTGTCACAGGAATGGTTCAAAGCAAAGTCAGTAAGAAGATTCAGTCTTCTTGTCCTTAAGTCGGCATTGTGCCTTTTGCATTTAATTCCGATGCAATATCTGTGTTTCATCGTCAATAAGAAGGTCCAAGGGATACAGTAAACCTGGAGTGAAGCATCGGAATCTTTAACTAGTGTCACAGGAATGGTTCAAAGCATAGACAGTAAGAAGAGTCAGTCTTCTTGTACTTAATTCTGCTTTGTGCATTTTGTAATTAATTTCCATGCAATTTCTGTGTTTCATCGTCAATAAGAAGGTCCAACGGATACACTAAACCTGAAGTGATGCATCGGAATTAATAACTAGTGTCACAGGAATGGTTCAAAACATAGTCAGTAAGGAGAGACAGCCTTCTTGTACTTAAGTCATCATTGTGCCTTTTGTATTTAATTCCGATGCAATTTCTGTGTTTCATCGTCAATAAGAAAGACCAAGGGATACAGGAAACCTTGAGTGAAGCATCGGAATCTAAACTAGTGTCACAAGGATGGTTCAAAACATAGACAGTAAGAAGAGTCAGTCTTCTTGTACTTAAGTCGGCATTGTTCCTTTTCTATTTAATTCCGATGCAATTTCTGTGTTTCATCGTCAATAAGAAGGTCAGAGGGATACAGTAATCCTTAAGTGAAGCATCGAAATCTATAACTAGTGTCACAGGAATGGTTCAAAAAATAGTCAGTAAGAGGAGTCAGTCTTCCTGTACTTAAGTCGGCATTGTGCCTTTTCTATTTAATTCCGATGCAATTTCTGTGTTTCATCGTCAATAAGAAGGTCCAAGGGATACAGTAAACCTGGAGTGAAGCATCGGATCTATAACTAGTGTCACAGGAATGGTTCAAAACATAGACAGTAAGAAGAGTCAGTCATCTTATACTTACGTCGACATTGTGCCTTTTCTATTTAATTCCGATGCAATTTCTGTGTTTCATCGTCAATAAGGAGGTCAGAGGGATACAATAAACCTGAAGTGAAGCATCGGAATCTATAACTTGTGTCACAGGATTGGATCAAAGCAAAGTCAGTAAGAAGAGTCAGTCTACTTTTTCTTAAGTTGGCATTGTGCCTTTTGTATTTATTTACGATGCAATTTCTGTGTTTCATCGTCAATAAGAAGGTCCAAGGGATACAGCAAACCTGAGGTGAAGCATCGGAATCTATAACTAGTGTCACAGGAATGGTTCAAAACATAGTCAGTAAGAAGAGTCAGTCTTCTTGTCCTTAAGTCGGCATTGTGCCTTTTGTATTTAATTCCGTAGCAATTTCTGTGCTTCATCGTCAATAAGAAGGTCCAAGGGATACAATAAACCTGGAGTGAAGCATCGGAATCGATAACTAGTGTCACAGGAATGGTTCAAAACATAGTCAGTAAGGAGAGTCAGTCTTCTTGTACTTAAATCGGCATTGTGCCATTTGTATTTAATTCCAATGCAATTTCTGTGTTTCATCGTCAATAAGAAGGTCCAAGGGATACAGTAAACCTGGAGTGAAGCATCGGAATCTATAACTAGTGTCACAGGGATGTTTCACAACATAGACAGTAAGAAGCGTCACTCTTCTTGTACTTAAGTCGGCACTGTGCCTTTTCTATTTTTTTCCGATGCAATTTCTGTGTTTCATCGTCAATAAGAAGGTCAGAGGGATACAGTAATCCTGAAGTGAAGCATCGGAATCTATAACTAGTGTCACAGGAATGGTTCAAAACATAGACAGTAACAAGAGTCAGTCTTCTTGTACTTAAGTCGGCATTGTGCATTTTTTATTTAATTCCGTTGAAATTGCTGTGTTTCATCGTCAATAAGAAGGTCCAAGGGATACAGTAAACCTGGAGAGTAGCATCGGAATCTATAACTAGTGTCACAGGAATGGTTCAAAACAAAGTCAGTAAGTAGAGTCAGTCCTCTTGTCCTTAAGTCGGCATTGTGCATTTTTTATTTAATTCCGTTGAAATTGCTGTGTTTCATCGTCAATAAGAAGGTCCAAGGGATACAGTAAACCTGGAGAGTAGCATCGGAATCTATAACTAGTGTCACAGGCATGGTTCAAAACATAGACAGTAACAAGAGTCAGTCTTCGTGTACTTAAGTCGGCATTGTGCCTCTTGTATTTAATTCCGATGCAATTTCTGTGTTTCATCGTCAATAAGAAGGTCAGAGGGGTACAGTAAACCTGGAGTGAAGCATCAGAATCTATAACTAGTGTCAATGGAATGGTTCAAAACATAGACAGTAAGAAGAGTCAGTGTTCTTGTACTTAAGTCGGCATTGTGCCTCTTGTATTTAATTCCGATGCAATTTCTGTGATTCATCGTCAATAAGAAGTTCAGAGGGGTAAAGTAAACCTGAAGTGAAGTATCGGAATCTATAGCTAGTGTCACAGGAATGGTTCAAAACATAGTCCGTAAGAAGAGTCAGTCTTCTTGTCCTTAAGTCGGCGTTGTGCCTTTTGTATTTAATTCCAATGCAATTTCTGTGTTTCATCGTCTATAAGAAGGTCCAAGTTATCCAGTAAACCTGGAGTGAAGCTTCGGAATCTGTAACTTGTGTCACAGGAATGGTTCAAAACGTAGACAGTAAGAAGAGTCGGTCTCCTTGTACTTAATTCTGCACTGTGCCTTTTGTATTTAATTCCGATGCAATTTCCGTGTTTCATCGTCATTAAGAAGGACCAAGGTATACAGTAAACCTGGAGTGAAGCATCGGAATCAATAACTAGTGACACAGGGATGGTTCAAAACATAGGCAGTAAGAAGAGTCAGTCTTCTAGTACTTAAGTCGGCATTGTGCCTTTTGTACTTAACTCCGATGCAATTTCTGTATTTCATCGTCAATACGAAGGTCAGAGGGATACATTAATCCTGAAGTGAAGCATCGGCATCTATAACTAGTGTCACAGGAATGGTTCAAAACATAGTTAGTAAGAATAGTCAGTCTTCTTGTACTTAAGTCATCATTGTGCATTTTCTGTTTAATTCTGATGCAATTTCTGTGTTTCATCGCCAATATGAATGTCCAAAGGATACAGTAAACCTGGAGTGAAGCATCGGAATCTATAACTAGTGTCACAGGAATGGTTCAAATCATAGACAGTAAGAAGAGTCAGATCTCTTTTACTTAAGTCGGCATGTGCCTTTTGTATTTAATTCCGATGCAATTTCTGTGTTTCATCGTCAATAAGAAGGTCCAAGGGATACAGTAAACCTGGAGTGAAACATCGGAGTCTGTAACTAGTGTCACAGGACTGGTTCAAAAATATATAGTAAGAAAGGTCAGTCTTCTTAAACTTAAGTCGGCATTGTAACTTTTCTATTTAATTCCGATGTAATTTCTGTGCTTCATCGTCAATAACAAGGTCCAATGGATACAGTAAACCTGGAGTGAAGCATCGGAATCTATAACTAGTGTCAAAGGAATGGTTCAAAACATAGACAGTAAGAAGAGTCAGTCTTCTGGTACTTAAGTCAGCATTGTGCCCTATTGTATTCAATTTCGGTGCAATTTCTGTGTTTCATCGTCTATAAGAAGGTCAGAGGGATACAGTAACACTGAGGTGATGCATCGGAATCAATAGCTAGTGTCACAGGAATGGTTCAAAGCATAGTCAGTAAGAAGAGTAGGTATTCTTGTCCCTAAGTCGGCATTCTGCCTTTTGTATTTAATTCCGATGCAATTTCTGTGTTTCATCGTCTATAACAAGGACCAAGGGTTACTGTAAACCTAAAGTGAAGCATCGGAATCTATAACTAGTGTCACAGGGATGGTTCAAACATAGACAGTAAGAAAAGTCAGTCTTCTTGTACCTAAGTCGGCATTGTGCCTATTCTATCTTATTCCGATGCAATTTCTGTCTTTCATCGTCAATAAGAAGGTCAGAGGGATACAGTAATCCTGAAGTGAAGCATCGGAATCCGTAACTAGTGTTACAGGAATGGTTCAAATCATAGTCAGTAAGAAGAGTCAGTCTTCGTGTACTTAAGTCGGCATTGTGCCTTTTCTATTTAATTCCGATGCAATTTCTGTGTTTCATCGTCAATAATAAGGTCCAAGGGAAACAGTAAACCTGGAGTGAAGCATCGGAATCTATAACTAGTGTCACAGGAATGGTTCAAATCATAGACAGTAAGAAGAGTCAGTCTTCTTCTACTTAAGTCGACATTGTGACTTTTCAATTTAATTCCGATGCAATTTCTGTGTTACTTCGTCAGTAAGAAGGTCAGAGGGATACAATAAACCTGAAGTGAAGAATCGCAATCTATAACTAGTGTCACAGGAATGGTTCAAAATAAAGTCAGTAAGAAGAGTTAGTCTTCATGTGCCTAAGTCGGCATTGTGCCTTTTGTATTTAATTCCGTTGAAATTGCTGTGTTTCATCGTCAATAAGAAGGTCCAAGGGATACAGTAAACCTGGAGAGTAGCATCGGAATCTATAACTAGTGTCACAGGAATGGTTCAAAACATAGACAGTAACAAGAGTCAGTCTTCGTGTACTTAAGTCGGCATTGTGCCTCTTGTATTTAATTCCGATGCAATTTCTGTGTTTCATCGTCAATAAGAAGGTCAGAGGGGTACAGTAAACCTGGAGTGAAGCATCAGAATCTATAACTAGTGTCAATGGAATGGTTCAAAACATAGACAGTAAGAAGAGTCAGTGTTCTTGTACTTAAGTCGGCATTGTGCCTCTTGTATTTAATTCCGATGCAATTTCTGTGTTTCATCGTCAATAAGAAGTTCAGAGGGGTAAAGTAAACCTGAAGTGAAGTATCGGAATCTATAGCTAGTGTCACAGGAATGGTTCAAAACATAGTCCGTAAGAAGAGTCAGTCTTCTTGTCCTTAAGTCGGCGTTGTGCCTTTTGTATTTAATTCCAATGCAATTTCTGTGTTTCATCGTCTATAAGAAGGTCCAAGTTATCCAGTAAACCTGGAGTGAAGCTTCGGAATCTGTAACTTGTGTCACAGGAATGGTTCAAAACGTAGACAGTAAGAAGAGTCGGTCTCCTTGTACTTAATTCTGCACTGTGCCTTTTGTATTTAATTCCGATGCAATTTCCGTGTTTCATCGTCATTAAGAAGGACCAAGGTATACAGTAAACCTGGAGTGAAGCATCGGAATCAATAACTAGTGACACAGGGATGGTTCAAAACATAGGCAGTAAGAAGAGTCAGTCTTCTAGTACTTAAGTCGGCATTGTGCCTTTTGTACTTAACTCCGATGCAATTTCTGTATTTCATCGTCAATACGAAGGTCAGAGGGATACATTAATCCTGAAGTGAAGCATCGGCATCTATAACTAGTGTCACAGGAATGGTTCAAAACATAGTTAGTAAGAATAGTCAGTCTTCTTGTACTTAAGTCATCATTGTGCATTTTCTGTTTAATTCTGATGCAATTTCTGTGTTTCATCGCCAATATGAATGTCCAAAGGATACAGTAAACCTGGAGTGAAGCATCGGAATCTATAACTAGTGTCACAGGAATGGTTCAAATCATAGACAGTAAGAAGAGTCAGATCTCTTTTACTTAAGTCGGCATGTGCCTTTTGTATTTAATTCCGATGCAATTTCTGTGTTTCATCGTCAATAAGAAGGTCCAAGGGATACAGTAAACCTGGAGTGAAACATCGGAGTCTGTAACTAGTGTCACAGGACTGGTTCAAAAATATATAGTAAGAAAGGTCAGTCTTCTTAAACTTAAGTCGGCATTGTAACTTTTCTATTTAATTCCGATGTAATTTCTGTGCTTCATCGTCAATAACAAGGTCCAATGGATACAGTAAACCTGGAGTGAAGCATCGGAATCTATAACTAGTGTCAATGGAATGGTTCAAAACATAGACAGTAAGAAGAGTCAGTCTTCTGGTACTTAAGTCAGCATTGTGCCCTATTGTATTCAATTTCGGTGCAATTTCTGTGTTTCATCGTCTATAAGAAGGTCAGAGGGATACAGTAACACTGAGGTGATGCATCGGAATCTATAGCTAGTGTCACAGGAATGGTTCAAAGCATAGTCAGTAAGAAGAGTAGGTATTCTTGTCCTTAAGTCGGCATTCTGCCTTTTGTATTTAATTCCGATGCAATTTCTGTGTTTCATCGTCTATAACAAGGACCAAGGGTTACTGTAAACCTAAAGTGAAGCATCGGAATCTATAACTAGTGTCACAGGGATGGTTCAAACATAGACAGTAAGAAAAGTCAGTCTTCTTGTACCTAAGTCGGCATTGTGCCTATTCTATCTTATTCCGATGCAATTTCTGTCTTTCATCGTCAATAAGAAGGTCAGAGGGATACAGTAATCCTGAAGTGAAGCATCGGAATCCGTAACTAGTGTTACAGGAATGGTTCAAATCATAGTCAGTAAGAAGAGTCAGTCTTCGTGTACTTAAGTCGGCATTGTGCCTTTTCTATTTAATTCCGATGCAATTTCTGTGTTTCATCGTCAATAAGAAGGTCCAAGGGAAACAGTAAACCTGGAGTGAAGCATCGGAATCTATAACTAGTGTCACAGGAATGGTTCAAATCATAGACAGTAAGAAGAGTCAGTCTTCTTCTACTTAAGTCGACATTGTGACTTTTCAATTTAATTCCGATGCAATTTCTGTGTTACTTCGTCAGTAAGAAGGTCAGAGGGATACAATAAACCTGAAGTGAAGAATCGCAATCTATAACTAGTGTCACAGGAATGGTTCAAAATAAAGTCAGTAAGAAGAGTTAGTCTTCATGTGCCTAAGTCGGCATTGTGCCTTTTGTATTTAATTCCGTTGAAATTGCTGTGTTTCATCGTCAATAAGAAGGTCCAAGGGATACAGTAAACCTGGAGAGTAGCATCGGAATCTATAACTAGTGTCACAGGAATGGTTCAAAACATAGACAGTAACAAGAGTCAGTCTTCGTGTACTTAAGTCGGCATTGTGCCTCTTGTATTTAATTCCGATGCAATTTCTGTGTTTCATCGTCAATAAGAAGGTCAGAGGGGTACAGTAAACCTGGAGTGAAGCATCAGAATCTATAACTAGTGTCAATGGAATGGTTCAAAACATAGACAGTAAGAAGAGTCAGTGTTCTTGTACTTAAGTCGGCATTGTGCCTCTTGTATTTAATTCCGATGCAATTTCTGTGTTTCATCGTCAATAAGAAGTTCAGAGGGGTAAAGTAAACCTGAAGTGAAGTATCGGAATCTATAGCTAGTGTCACAGGAATGGTTCAAAACATAGTCCGTAAGAAGAGTCAGTCTTCTTGTCCTTAAGTCGGCGTTGTGCCTTTTATATTTAATTCCAATGCAATTTCTGTGTTTCATCGTCTATAAGAAGGTCCAAGTTATCCAGTAAACCTGGAGTGAAGCTTCGGAATCTGTAACTTGTGTCACAGGAATGGTTCAAAACGTAGACAGTAAGAAGAGTCGGTCTCCTTGTACTTAATTCTGCACTGTGCCTTTTGTATTTAATTCCGATGCAATTTCCGTGTTTCATCGTCATTAAGAAGGACCAAGGTATACAGTAAACCTGGAGTGAAGCATCGGAATCAATAACTAGTGACACAGGGATGGTTCAAAACATAGGCAGTAAGAAGAGTCAGTCTTCTAGTACTTAAGTCGGCATTGTGCCTTTTGTACTTAACTCCGATGCAATTTCTGTATTTCATCGTCAATACGAAGGTCAGAGGGATACATTAATCCTGAAGTGAAGCATCGGCATCTATAACTAGTGTCACAGGAATGGTTCAAAACATAGTTAGTAAGAATAGTCAGTCATCTTGTACTTAAGTCATCATTGTGCATTTTCTGTTTAATTCTGATGCAATTTCTGTGTTTCATCGTCAATATGAATGTCCAAAGGATACAGTAAACCTGGAGTGAAGCATCGGAATCTATAACTAGTGTCACAGGAATGGTTCAAATCATAGACAGTAAGAAGAGTCAGATCTCTTTTACTTAAGTCGGCATGTGCCTTTTGTATTTAATTCCGATGCAATTTCTGTGTTTCATCGTCAATAAGAAGGTCCAAGGGATACAGTAAACCTGGAGTGAAACATCGGAGTCTGTAACTAGTGTCACAGGACTGGTTCAAAAATATATAGTAAGAAAGGTCAGTCTTCTTAAACTTAAGTCGGCATTGTAACTTTTCTATTTAATTCCGATGTAATTTCTGTGCTTCATTGTCAATAACAAGGTCCAATGGATACAGTAAACCTGGAGTGAAGCATCGGAATCTATAACTAGTGTCAATGGAATGGTTCAAAACATAGACAGTAAGAAGAGTCAGTCTTCTGGTACTTAAGTCAGCATTGTGCCCTATTGTATTCAATTTCGGTGCAATTTCTGTGTTTCATCGTCTATAAGAAGGTCAGAGGGATACAGTAACACTGAGGTGATGCATCGGAATCTATAGCTAGTGTCACAGGAATGGTTCAAAGCATAGTCAGTAAGAAGAGTAGGTATTCTTGTCCTTAAGTCGGCATTCTGCCTTTTGTATTTAATTCCGATGCAATTTCTGTGTTTCATCGTCTACAACAAGGACCAAGGGTTACTGTAAACCTAAAGTGAAGCATCGGAATCTATAACTAGTGTCACAGGGATGGTTCAAACATAGACAGTAAGAAAAGTCAGTCTTCTTGTACCTAAGTCGGCATTGTGCCTATTCTATCTTATTCCGATGCAATTTCTGTCTTTCATCGTCAATAAGAAGGTCAGAGGGATACAGTAATCCTGAAGTGAAGCATCGGAATCCGTAACTAGTGTTACAGGAATGGTTCAAATCATAGTCAGTAAGAAGAGTCAGTCTTCGTGTACTTAAGTCGGCATTGTGCCTTTTCTATTTAATTCCGATGCAATTTCTGTGTTTCATCGTCAATAAGAAGGTCCAAGGGAAACAGTAAACCTGGAGTGAAGCATCGGAATCTATAACTAGTGTCACAGGAATGGTTCAAATCATAGACAGTAAGAAGAGTCAGTCTTCTTCTACTTAAGTCGACATTGTGACTTTTCAATTTAATTCCGATGCAATTTCTGTGTTACTTCGTCAGTAAGAAGGTCAGAGGGATACAATAAACCTGAAGTGAAGAATCGCAATCTATAACTAGTGTCACAGGAATGGTTCAAAATAAAGTCAGTAAGAAGAGTTAGTCTTCATGTGCTTAAGTCGGCATTGTGCCTTTTGTATTTAATTCCGATGCAATTTCTGTGTTTCGTCGTCAATAAGAAGGTCCAAGGGATGCAGTAAACGTGGAGTGTAGCATCGGAATCTATAACTAGTGTCACAGGAATGGTTCAAAACACAGACAGTAAGAAGAGTCAGTCTTCGTGTACTTAAGTCAGCATTTTGATTGTTGTATTTAATTCCGATGCAATTTCTGTGTTTCATCGTCAATAAGAAGGTCCAAGGGATACAGTAAACCTGGAGTGAAGCATCGGAATCATTAACTAGTGTCAATGGAATGATTCAAAACTTAGATAGTAAGAACAGTCAGTCTTCTTGTCCTTAAGTCGGCATTCTGCCTTTTGTATTTAATTCCGATGCAATTTCTGTGTTTCATCGTCAATATGAAGGTCCAAGGGATACAGTAAACCTGGAGTGAAGCATCGGAATCTATAACTAGTGTCACAGGGATGGTTCAAATCATAGACAGTAAGAAGAGTCCGTCTTCTTGTACCTAAGTCAGCATTGTGCTACTTCTATTTAATTCCGATGCAATTTCTGTGTTTCATCGTCAATAAGAAGGTCAGGGGGATACAGTAATCCTGAAGTGAACCACCGGAATCTATAACTAGTGTCACAGGAATGGTTCAAAAAATAGTCAGTAAGCAGAGTCAGTCTTCGTGTACTTAAGTCGGCATTGTGCCTTTTCTATTTAATTCCGATGCAATTTCTGTGTTTCATCGTCAATAAGAAGGTCCAAGGGATACAGTAAACCTGGAGTGAAGCATCGGAAACTATAACTAGTGTCACAGAAATGGTTCAAATCATAGACAGTAAGAAGAGTCAGTCTTCTTGTACTTAAGTCGACATTGTGACTTTTCTATTTAATTCCGATGCAATTTCTGTGTTTCTTTGTCAGTAAGAAGGTCAGAGGGATACAATAAACATGAAGTGAAGCATGGGAAACTATAACTAGTGTCACAGGACTGGTTCAAAAATATACAGTAAGAAAGGTCAGTCTTCTTTAACTTAAGTCGGCATTGTAACTTTTCTATTTAATTCCGATGTAATTTCTGTGCTTCATCGTCAATAACAAGGTCCAATGGATACAGTAAACCTGGAGTGAAGCATCGGAATCTATAACTAGTGTCAATGGAATGGTTCAAAACATAGACAGTAAGAAAAGTCAGTTTTCTGGTACTTAAGTCGGCATTGTACCTTATTGTATTTAATTCCGATGCAATTTCTGTGTTTCATCGTCAATAAGAAGGTCAGAGGGATACAGTAAAACTGAGGTGATGCATCGGAATCTATAGCTAGTGTCACAGGAATGGTTCAATGCATAGTCAGTAAGAAGAGTAGGTATTCTTGTCCTTAAGTCGGCATTCTGCCTTTTGTATTTTATTCCGATGCAATTTCTGTGTTTCATCGTCAATATGAAGGTCCAAGGGATACAGTAAACCTGGGGTGAAGCATCGGAGTCTATAACTAGTGTCACAGGAATTGTTCAAAACATAGATAGTAAGAAGAGTCAGTCTTCTTGTACTTAATTCCGCATTGTGCCTTTTGTATTTAATTCCGATGCAATGTCTGTGCTTCATCGTCAAGAAGAAGGTCCAAGGGATACAGTAAACCTGAAGTGAAGCATTGGAATCTATAACTAGTGTCACAGGGATAGTTCAAAACATAGACAGCAAGAAGAGTCAATCTTCTTGTACTTAAGTCGGCACTGTGCCTTTTGTACATAATTCCGATGCAATTTCTGTGTTTCATCGTCTATAAGAAGGACCAAGGGATACAGTAAACCTGAAGTGAAGCATCGGAATCTATAACTAGTGTCACAGTAAAGGTTCAAAACATAGACAGTAAGAAAAGTCAGTCTTCTTCTACTTAAGTCGACATTGTGACTTTTCAATTTAATTCCGATGTAATTTCTGTGTTTCATCGTCAATAAGAAGGTATAAGGGATACAGTAAATTTGGAGTGAAGCATCGGAAACTATAACTAGCGTCACAGGAATGGTTCAAATCATAGACAGTAAGAAGAGTCAGTCTTCTTGTACTTAAGTCGGCATTGTGCCTTTACTATTTAATTCCGATGCAATTTCTGTGTTTCATCGTCAACAAGAAGGTCCAAGGGAAACAGTAAACCTGGAGTGAAGCATCGGAATCTATAACTAGTGTCACAGGAATGGTTCAAATCATAGACAGTAAGAAGAGTCAGTCTTCTTCTACTTAAGTCGACATTGTGACTTTTCAATTTAATTCCGATGCAATTTCTGTGTTTCATCGTCAATAAGAAGGTCAGAGGGATACATTAATCCTGAAGTGAAGCATCGGCATCTATAACTAGTGTCACAGGAATGGTTCAAAACATAGTTAGTAAGAAGAGTCAGTCTTCTTGTACTTAAGTCATCATTGTGCATTTTCTGTTTAATTCTGATGCAATTTCTGTGTTTCATCGTCAATATGAATGTCCAAAGGATACAGTAAACCTGGAGTGAAGCATCGGAATCTATAACTAGTGTCACAGGAATGGTTCAAATCATAGACAGTAAGAAGAGTCAGATCTCTTTTACTTAAGTCGGCATGTGCCTTTTGTATTTAATTCCGATGCAATTTCTGTGTTTCATCGTCAATAAGAAGGTCCAAGGGATACAGTAAACCTGGAGTGAAACATCGGAGTCTGTAACTAGTGTCACAGGACTGGTTCAAAAATATATAGTAAGAAAGGTCAGTCTTCTTAAACTTAAGTCGGCATTGTAACTTTTCTATTTAATTCCGATGTAATTTCTGTGCTTCATTGTCAATAACAAGGTCCAATGGATACAGTAAACCTGGAGTGAAGCATCGGAATCTATAACTAGTGTCAATGGAATGGTTCAAAACATAGACAGTAAGAAGAGTCAGTCTTCTGGTACTTAAGTCAGCATTGTGCCCTATTGTATTCAATTTCGGTGCAATTTCTGTGTTTCATCGTCTATAAGAAGGTCAGAGGGATACAGTAACACTGAGGTGATGCATCGGAATCTATAGCTAGTGTCACAGGAATGGTTCAAAGCATAGTCAGTAAGAAGAGTAGGTATTCTTGTCCTTAAGTCGGCATTCTGCCTTTTGTATTTAATTCCGATGCAATTTCTGTGTTTCATCGTCTACAACAAGGACCAAGGGTTACTGTAAACCTAAAGTGAAGCATCGGAATCTATAACTAGTGTCACAGGGATGGTTCAAACATAGACAGTAAGAAAAGTCAGTCTTCTTGTACCTAAGTCGGCATTGTGCCTATTCTATCTTATTCCGATGCAATTTCTGTCTTTCATCGTCAATAAGAAGGTCAGAGGGATACAGTAATCCTGAAGTGAAGCATCGGAATCCGTAACTAGTGTTACAGGAATGGTTCAAATCATAGTCAGTAAGAAGAGTCAGTCTTCGTGTACTTAAGTCGGCATTGTGCCTTTTCTATTTAATTCCGATGCAATTTCTGTGTTTCATCGTCAATAAGAAGGTCCAAGGGAAACAGTAAACCTGGAGTGAAGCATCGGAATCTATAACTAGTGTCACAGGAATGGTTCAAATCATAGACAGTAAGAAGAGTCAGTCTTCTTCTACTTAAGTCGACATTGTGACTTTTCAATTTAATTCCGATGCAATTTCTGTGTTACTTCGTCAGTAAGAAGGTCAGAGGGATACAATAAACCTGAAGTGAAGAATCGCAATCTATAACTAGTGTCACAGGAATGGTTCAAAGTAAAGTCAGTAAGAAGAGTTAGTCTTCATGTGCTTAAGTCGGCATTGTGCCTTTTGTATTTAATTCCGATGCAATTTCTGTGTTTCGTCGTCAATAAGAAGGTCCAAGGGATGCAGTAAACGTGGAGTGTAGCATCGGAATCTATAACTAGTGTCACAGGAATGGTTCAAAACACAGACAGTAAGAAGAGTCAGTCTTCGTGTACTTAAGTCAGCATTTTGATTGTTGTATTTAATTCCGATGCAATTTCTGTGTTTCATCGTCAATAAGAAGGTCCAAGGGATACAGTAAACCTGGAGTGAAGCATCGGAATCATTAACTAGTGTCAATGGAATGATTCAAAACTTAGATAGTAAGAAGAGTCAGTCTTCTTGTACTTAAGTCGGCATTGTGCCTTTTGTATTTAATTCCGATGCAATTTCTGTGTTTCATCGTCAATAACAAGGCCAGAGGTGTACAGTAAACCTGGAGTGAAGCATCGGAATCTATAACTAGTGTCACACGACTGGTTCAAAAATAGACAGTAAGAACAGTCAGTCTTCTTGTCCTTAAGTCGGCATTCTGCCTTTTGTATTTAATTCCGATGCAATTTCTGTGTTTCATCGTCAATATGAAGGTCCAAGGGATACAGTAAACCTGGAGTGAAGCATCGGAATCTATAACTAGTGTCACAGGGATGGTTCAAATCATAGACAGTAAGAAGAGTCCGTCTTCTTGTACCTAAGTCAGCATTGTGCTACTTCTATTTAATTCCGATGCAATTTCTGTGTTTCATCGTCAATAAGAAGGTCAGGGGGATACAGTAATCCTGAAGTGAACCACCGGAATCTATAACTAGTGTCACAGGAATGGTTCAAAAAATAGTCAGTAAGCAGAGTCAGTCTTCGTGTACTTAAGTCGGCATTGTGCCTTTTCTATTTAATTCCGATGCAATTTCTGTGTTTCATCGTCAATTAGAAGGTCCAAGGGATACAGTAAACCTGGAGTGAAGCATCGGAATTTATAACTAGTGTCACAGAAATGGTTCAAATCATAGACAGTAAAAAGAGTCAGTCTTCTTGTACTTAAGTCGACATTGTGACTTTTCTATTTAATTCCGATGCAATTTCTGTGTTTCTTTGTCAGTAAGAAGGTCAGAGGGATACAATAAACATGAAGTGAAGCATGGGAAACTATAACTAGTGTCACAGGACTGGTTCAAAAATATACAGTAAGAAAGGTCAGTCTTCTTTAACTTAAGTCGGCATTGTAACTTTTCTATTTAATTCCGATGTAATTTCTGTGCTTCATCGTCAATAACAAGGTCCAATGGATACAGTAAACCTGGAGTGAAGCATCGGAATCTATAACTAGTGTCAATGGAATGGTTCAAAACATAGACAGTAAGAAAAGTCAGTTTTCTGGTACTTAAGTCGGCATTGTACCTTATTGTATTTAATTCCGATGCAATTTCTGTGTTTCATCGTCAATAAGAAGGTCAGAGGGATACAGTAAAACTGAGGTGATGCATCGGAATCTATAGCTAGTGTCACAGGAATGGTTCAATGCATAGTCAGTAAGAAGAGTAGGTATTCTTGTCCTTAAGTCGGCATTCTGCCTTTTGTATTTTATTCCGATGCAATTTCTGTGTTTCATCGTCAATATGAAGGTCCAAGGGATACAGTAAACCTGGGGTGAAGCATCGGAGTCTATAACTAGTGTCACAGGAATTGTTCAAAACATAGATAGTAAGAAGAGTCAGTCTTCTTGTACTTAATTCCGCATTGTGCCTTTTGTATTTAATTCCGATGCAATGTCTGTGCTTCATCGTCAAGAAGAAGGTCCAAGGGATACAGTAAACCTGAAGTGAAGCATTGGAATCTATAACTAGTGTCACAGGGATAGTTCAAAACATAGACAGCAAGAAGAGTCAATCTTCTTGTACTTAAGTCGGCACTGTGCCTTTTGTACTTAATTCCGATGCAATTTCTGTGTTTCATCGTCTATAAGAAGGACCAAGGGATACAGTAAACCTGAAGTGAAGCATCGGAATCTATAACTAGTGTCACAGTAAAGGTTCAAAACATAGACAGTAAGAAAAGTCAGTCTTCTTCTACTTAAGTCGACATTGTGACTTTTCAATTTAATTCCGATGTAATTTCTGTGTTTCATCGTCATTAAGAAGGTATAAGGGATACAGTAAATTTGGAGTGAAGCATCGGAAACTGTAACTAGCGTCACAGGAATGGTTCAAATCATAGACAGTAAGAAGAGTCAGTCTTCTTGTACTTAAGTCGGCATTGAGCCTTTACTATTTAATTCCGATGCAATTTCTGTGTTTCATCGTCAACAAGAAGGTCCAAGGGAAACAGTAAACCTGGAGTGAAGCATCGGAATCTATAACTAGTGTCACAGGAATGGTTCAAATCATAGACAGTAAGAAGAGTCAGTCTTCTTCTACTTAAGTCGACATTGTGACTTTTCAATTTAATTCCGATGCAATTTCTGTGTTTCATCGTCAATAAGAAGGTATAAGGGATACAGTAAATTTGGAGTGAAGCATCGGAAACTATAACTAGCGTCACAGGAATGGTTCATATCATAGACAGTAAGAAGAGTCAGTCTTCTTGTACTTAAGTCGACATTGTGACTTTTCTATTTAATTCCGATGCAATTTCTGTGTTTCTTCGTCAGTAAGAAGGTCAGAGCGATACAGTAAACCTGAAGTTAAGCATCGGAATCCATAACTAGTGTCACAGGAATGGTTCAAAACATAGACAGTAACAAGAGTCAGTCTTCTTGTACTTAAGTCGGCATTGTGCATTTTTTATTTAATTCCGTTGACATTGCTGTGTTTCATCGTCAATAAGAAGGTCCAAGGGATACAGTAAACCTGGAGAGTAGCATCGGAATCTATAACTAGTGTCACAGGAATGGTTCAAAACAAAGTCAGTAAGTAGAGTCAGTCCTCTTGTCCTTATGTCGGCATTGTGCATTTTTTATTTAATTCCGTTGAAATTGCTGTGTTTCATCGTCAATAAGAAGGTCCAAGGGATACAGTAAACCTGGAGAGTAGCATCGGAATCTATAACTAGTGTCACAGGAATGGTTCAAAACATAGACAGTAACAAGAGTCAGTCTTCGTGTACTTAAGTCGGCATTGTGCCTCTTGTATTTAATTCCGATGCAATTTCTGTGTTTCATCGTCAATAAGAAGGTCAGAGGGGTACAGTAAACCTGGAGTGAAGCATCAGAATCTATAACTAGTGTCAATGGAATGGTTCAAAACATAGACAGTAAGAAGAGTCAGTGTTCTTGTACTTAAGTCGGCATTGTGCCTCTTGTATTTAATTCCGATGCAATTTCTGTGTTTCATCGTCAATAAGAAGTTCAGAGGGGTAAAGTAAACCTGAAGTGAAGTATCGGAATCTATAGCTAGTGTCACAGGAATGGTTCAAAACATAGTCCGTAAGAAGAGTCAGTCTTCTTGTCCTTAAGTCGGCGTTGTGCCTTTTGTATTTAATTCCAATGCAATTTCTGTGTTTCATCGTCTATAAGAAGGTCCAAGTTATCCAGTAAACCTGGAGTGGAGCTTCGGAATCTGTAACTTGTGTCACAGGAATGGTTCAAAACGTAGACAGTAAGAAGAGTCGGTCTCCTTGTACTTAATTCTGCACTGTGCCTTTTGTATTTAATTCCGATGCAATTTCCGTGTTTCATCGTCATTAAGAAGGACCAAGGGATACAGTAAACCTGGAGTGAAGCATCGGAATCAATAACTAGTGACACAGGGATGGTTCAAAACATAGGCAGTAAGAAGAGTCAGTCTTCTAGTACTTAAGTCGGCATTGTGCCTTTTGTACTTAACTCCGATGCAATTTCTGTATTTCATCGTCAATACGAAGGTCAGAGGGATACATTAATCCTGAAGTGAAGCATCGGCATCTATAACTAGTGTCACAGGAATGGTTCAAAACATAGTTAGTAAGAATAGTCAGTCTTCTTGTACTTAAGTCATCATTGTGCATTTTCTGTTTAATTCTGATGCAATTTCTGTGTTTCATCGTTAATATGAATGTCCAAAGGATACAGTAAACCTGGAGTGAAGCATCGGAATCTATAACTAGTGTCACAGGAATGGTTCAAATCATAGACAGTAAGAAGAGTCAGATCTCTTTTACTTAAGTCGGCATGTGCCTTTTGTATTTAATTCCGATGCAATTTCTGTGTTTCATCGTCAATAAGAAGGTCCAAGGGATACAGTAAACCTGGAGTGAAACATCGGAGTCTGTAACTAGTGTCACAGGACTGGTTCAAAAATATATAGTAAGAAAGGTCAGTCTTCTTAAACTTAAGTCGGCATTGTAATTTTTCTATTTAATTCCGATGTAATTTCTGTGCTTCATCGTCAATAACAAGGTCCAATGGATACAGTAAACCTGGAGTGAAGCATCGGAATCTATAACTAGTGTCAATGGAATGGTTCAAAACATAGACAGTAAGAAGGGTCAGTCTTCTGGTACTTAAATCAGCATTGTGCCCTATTGTATTCAATTTCGGTGCAATTTCTGTGTTTCATCGTCTATAAGAAGGTCAGAGGGATACAGTAACACTGAGGTGATGCATCGGAATCTATAGCTAGTGTCACAGGAATGGTTCAAAGCATAGTCAGTAAGAAGAGTAGGTATTCTTGTCCGTAAGTCGGCATTCTGCCTTTTGTATTTAATTCCGATGCAATTTCTGTGTTTCATCGTCTATAACAAGGACCAAGGGTTACTGTAAACCTAAAGTGAAGCATCGGAATCTATAACTAGTGTCACAGGGATGGTTCAAACATAGACAGTAAGAAAAGTCAGTCTTCTTGTACCTAAGTCGGCATTGTGCCTATTCTATCTTATTCCGATGCAATTTCTGTCTTTCATCGTCAATAAGAAGGTCAGAGGGATACAGTAATCCTGAAGTGAAGCATCGGAATCCGTAACTAGTGTTACAGGAATGGTTCAAATCATAGTCAGTAAGAAGAGTCAGTCTTCGTGTACTTAAGTCGGCATTGTGCCTTTTCTATTTAATTCCGATGCAATTTCTGTGTTTCATCGTCAATAAGAAGGTCCAAGGGAAACAGTAAACCTGGAGTGAAGCATCGGAATCTATAACTAGTGTCACAGGAATGGTTCAAATCATAGACAGTAAGAAGAGTCAGTCTTCTTCTACTTAAGTCGACATTGTGACTTTTCAATTTAATTCCGATGCAATTTCTGTGTTACTTCGTCAGTAAGAAGGTCAGAGGGATACAATAAACCTGAAGTGAAGCATCGCAATCTATAACTAGTGTCACAGGAATGGTTCAAAATAAAGTCAGTAAGAAGAGTTAGTCTTCATGTGCTTAAGTCGGCATTGTGCCTTTTGTATTTAATTCCGATGCAATTTCTGTGTTTCGTCGTCAATAAGAAGGTCCAAGGGATGCAGTAAACGTGGAGTGTAGCATCGGAATCTATAACTAGTGTCACAGGAATGGTTCAAAACACAGACAGTAAGAAGAGTCAGTCTTCGTGTACTTAAGTCAGCATTTTGATTGTTGTATTTAATTCCGATGCAATTTCTGTGTTTCATCGTCAATAAGAAGGTCCAAGGGATACAGTAAACCTGGAGTGAAGCATCGGAATCATTAACTAGTGTCAATGGAATGATTCAAAACTTAGATAGTAAGAAGAGTCAGTCTTCTTGTACTTAAGTCGGCATTGTGCCTTTTGTATTTAATTCCGATGCAATTTCTGTGTTTCATCGTCAATAACAAGGCCAGAGGGGTACAGTAAACCTGGAGTGAAGCATCGGAATCTATAACTAGTGTCACACGACTGGTTCAAAAATAGACAGTAAGAACAGTCAGTCTTCTTGTCCTTAAGTCGGCATTCTGCCTTTTGTATTTAATTCCGATGCAATTTCTGTGTTTCATCGTCAATATGAAGGTCCAAGGGATACAGTAAACCTGGAGTGAAGCATCGGAATCTATAACTAGTGTCACAGGGATGGTTCAAATCATAGACAGTAAGAAGAGTCCGTCTTCTTGTACCTAAGTCAGCATTGTGCTACTTCTATTTAATTCCGATGCAATTTCTGTGTTTCATCGTCAATAAGAAGGTCAGGGGGATACAGTAATCCTGAAGTGAACCACCGGAATCTATAACTAGTGTCACAGGAATGGTTCAAAAAATAGTCAGTAAGCAGAGTCAGTCTTCGTGTACTTAAGTCGGCATTGTGCCTTTTCTATTTAATTCCGATGCAATTTCTGTGTTTCATCGTCAATAAGAAGGTCCAAGGGATACAGTAAACCTGGAGTGAAGCATCGGAAACTATAACTAGTGTCACAGAAATGGTTCAAATCATAGACAGTAAGAAGAGTCAGTCTTCTTGTACTTAAGTCGACATTGTGACTTTTCTATTTAATTCCGATGCAATTTCTGTGTTTCTTTGTCAGTAAGAAGGTCAGAGGGATACAATAAACATGAAGTGAAGCATGGGAAACTATAACTAGTGTCACAGGACTGGTTCAAAAATATACAGTAAGAAAGGTCAGTCTTCTTTAACATAAGTCGGCATTGTAACTTTTCTATTTAATTCCGATGTAATTTCTGTGCTTCATCGTCAATAACAAGGTCCAATGGATACAGTAAACCTGGAGTGAAGCATCGGAATCTATAACTAGTGTCAATGGAATGGTTCAAAACATAGACAGTAAGAAAAGTCAGTTTTCTGGTACTTAAGTCGGCATTGTACCTTATTGTATTTAATTCTGATGCAATTTCTGTGTTTCATCGTCAATAAGAAGGTCAGAGGGATACAGTAAAACTGAGGTGATGCATCGGAATCTATAGCTAGTGTCACAGGAATGGTTCAATGCATAGTCAGTAAGAAGAGTAGGTATTCTTGTCCTTAAGTCGGCATTCTGCCTTTTGTATTTTATTCCGATGCAATTTCTGTGTTTCATCGTCAATATGAAGGTCCAAGGGATACAGTAAACCTGGAGTGAAGCATCGGAGTCTATAACTAGTGTCACAGGAATTGTTCAAAACATAGATAGTAAGAAGAGTCAGTCTTCTTGTACTTAATTCCGCATTGTGCCTTTTGTATTTAATTCCGATGCAATGTCTGTGCTTCATCGTCAAGAAGAAGGTCCAAGGGATACAGTAAACCTGAAGTGAAGCATTGGAATCTATAACTAGTGTCACAGGGATAGTTCAAAACATAGACAGCAAGAAGAGTCAATCTTCTTGTACTTAAGTCGGCACTGTGCCTTTTGTACTTAATTCCGATGCAATTTCTGTGTTTCATCGTCTATAAGAAGGACCAAGGGATACAGTAAACCTGAAGTGAAGCATCGGAATCTATAACTAGTGTCACAGTAAAGGTTCAAAACATAGACAGTAAGATGAGTCAGTATTCTTGTACTTAATTCGGCATTGTGCTTTTTGTATTTATTTCCAATGCAATTTCTGTGCTTCCTCGTCACTAAGACGGTGAGAGAGATACAGTAATCCAGAAATTAAGCATCGGAATCTATAACTAGTGTAACAGGAATGGTTCAAAGCATAGTCAGTAAGAAGAGTCAGTCTTCTTGTAGTTAAGTCGGCATTGTGCCTTTTGTTTTGAATTCCGATGCAATTTCTGTGTTTCATCGTCAATAAGAAGGTCCAAGGGATACAGTAAACCCGAAGTGAAGCATCGGAATCTATAACTAGTGTCACAGGAATGGTTCAAAGCATAGACAGTAGGAAGAGTCAGTCTTCTAGTACTTAAGTCGGCATTGTATCTTTTCTATTTAATTCCGATGCAATTTCTGTATTTCATCGTCAATAAGGCGGTCAGAGGGATACAGTAAACCTGAAGTGAAGCATAGGAATCTATAACTAGTGTCACAGGAATGTTTCAAAACATAGTCAGTAAGAAGAGTCAGTCTTCTTGTACTTAAGTCGGTATTGTGCCTTTTGTATTTAATTCCGATGCAATTTCTGTGTTTCATCGTCAATAAGAAGGTCAGATGGATACAGTAAACCTGAAGTGAAGCATCGGAATCTATAGCTAGTGTCACAGGAATGGTTGAAAACATAGTCAGTAAGAAGAGTCAGTCTTCTTGTCCTTAAGTCGGCATTGTGCATTTTGTAATTAATTCCGATGCAATTTCTGTGTTTTATCGTCAATAAGAAGGTCCAAGGGATACAGTAAACCTGGAGTGAAGCATCGGAATGTATAACTAGTGTCACAGCAATGGTTCAAAGCATTGACAGTAAGAAGAGTCAGTCTTCTTGTACTTAATTCGTCATTGTGCCTTTTGTATTTAATTCCGATGCAAATTCTGTGTTTCATTGTCAATAAGAAGGTCCAAGGGATACAATAACCCTGGAGTGAAGCATCGGAATCTATAACTAGTGTCAATGGTATGGTTCAAAACATAAACAGTAAGAAGAGTCAGTCTTCTTGTACTTAAGTCGGCATTGTGCCTTTTGTTTTTAATTCCGATGCAATTTCTGTGTTTCATCGTCAATAAGAAGGTCCAAGGGATACAGTAAACCTGGAGTGAAGCATCGGAATCAATAACTAGTGTCACAGGAATGGTTCAAAACATAGACAGTAAGAAGAGTCAGTCTTCTTGTAATTAATTCGTCATTGTGCCTTTTGTATTTAATTCCGATGCAAATTCTGCGTTTCATTGTCAATAAGAAGGTCCATGGGATACAGTAAACCTGGAGTGAAGCATCGTAATCTATAACAGTGTCACAGGACTGGTTCAAAGCAAAGTCAGTAAGAAGAGTCAGTCTTCTTGTACTTAAGTCGGCATTGTACCTTTTCAATTTAATTCCCATGCAATTTCAGTGTTTCATCGTCAATAACAAGGTGCAAAGGATACAATAACCCTGGAGTGAAGCATCGGAATCTATAACTAGTGTCAATGGTATGGTTCAAAACATAAACAGTAAGAAGAGTCACTCTTCTTGTACTTCAGTCGGCATTGTGCCTTTTGTTTTTAATTCCGATGCAATTTCTGTGTTTCATCGTCAATAAGAAGGTCAGAGGGATAGATTAAACCTGAAGTGAAGCATCGGAATCCATAACTAGTGTCACAGGAATGGTTCAAAGCATAGTCAGTAAGAAGAGTCAGTCCTCTTGTACTTAAGTCGGCATTGTGCCTTTGGTATTTAATTCCGAAACAATTTCTGTGTTTCATCGTCAATAAGAAGGTCCAAGGGATACATTAAACCTGCAGTGAGGCATTGGAATCTGTAACTAGTGTCATAGGGACGGTTCATAACATAGACAGTAAGATGAGTCAGTATTCTTGTACTTAAGTCGGCAATGTGCATTTTGTATTTATTTCCGATGCAATTTCTGTGTTTCATCGTCACTGAGAAGGTCAGAGGGGTACAGTAATCCTAAAGTTAAGCATCGAAATCTATAACTAGTGTTACAATAATGGTTCAAAGCATAGTCAGCAAGAAGAGTCAGTCTTCGTGTACTTATGTCGGCATTGTGCCTTTTGTAATTAATTCCGATGCAATTTCTGTGTTTCATCGTGGATAAGAACGTCCAAGGGATACAGTAAACCAGGAGTGAAGCATCGGAGTCTACAACTAGTGTCACAGGACTGGTTCAAAAATAGACAGTAAGAAGAAACAGTCTTTTTGTACTTAATTCGGCATGTGCCTTTTGTATTTCATTCCGATGCAATTTCTGTGTTTCATCGTCAATAAGAAGGTCAGAGCGATACAGTAAACCTGAAGTGAAGCATCGGAATCCATAACTAGTGTCACAGGAATGGTTCAAAACATAGTCAGTAAGAAGAGTTAGTCTTCTTGTACTTAATTCGGCATTGTGCCTTTTGTATTTATTTCCGATGCAATTTCTGTGTTTCATCGCCACTAAGACGGTGAGAGGGATACAGTAAACCTGGAGTGTAGCATCGGAATCTGTAACTAGTGTCACAGGAATGGTTCGATCATAGACAGTAAGAAGAGTCAGTCTTAGTGTACTTAACTCGGCATTTTGCCTTTTGTATTTAATTCCGATGCAATTTTTGTGTTTCATCGTCAATAAGAAGGTCCAAGGGATACAGTAAACCTGAAGTGAAGCATCGGAATCTATAACTAGTGTCACAGGAATGGTTCAAAACATAGTCAGTAAGAAGAGTCAGTCTTCGTGTACTTATGTCGGCATTGTGCCTTTTGTAATTAATTCCGATGCAATTTCTGTGTTTCATCGTCAATAAGAACGTCCAAGGGATACAGTAAACCTGGAGCGAAGCATCGGAATGTATAACTAGTGTCACAGGAATGGTTCAAAGCATTGACAGTAAGAAGAGTCAGTTTTCTTGTACTTAATTCGTCATTGTGCCTTTTGTATTTAATTCCGATGCAAATTCTGTGTTTCATTGTCAATAAGAAGGTCCAAGGGATACAAGTAGACCTGGAGTGAAGCTTCGGAATCTATCACTAGTTTCAATGGTATGGTACAAAACAGAAACAGTAAGAAGAGTCAGTCTTCTTGTACTTATATCAGCATTGTGCCTTTGTATTTAATTCCGATGCAATTCCTGTGTTTCATCGTCAATAAGAAGGTCAGAGGGATACAGTAAACCTGAAGTGAAGCATCGGAATCTATAGCTGGTGTCAGAGGAATGGTTGAAAACATAGTCAGTAAGAAAAGTCAGTCTTCTTGTCCTTAAGTCGGCATTGTGCTTTTTGTATTTAATTCCGATGCAATTTCTGTGTTTCTTCGTCAATAAGATGGTCTAAGGGATACAGTAAACCTGGAGTGAGGCATCGGAATCAATAACTAGTGTCACAGGAATGGTTCAAAACATAGACAGTAGGAAGAGTCAGTCTTCTTGTAATTAATTCGTCATTGTGCCTTTTGCATTTAATTCCGATGCAAATTCTGTGTTTCATTGTCAATAAGAAGGTCCAAGGGATACAGTAAACCTGGAGTGAAGCATCGTAATCTACAACTAGTGACACAGGAATGGTTCAAAACAAAGTCAGTAAGAAGAGTCAGTCTTCTTGTACTTAAGTCGGCATTGTACCTTTTCTATTTAATTCCCATGCAATTTCTGTGTTTCATCGTCAATAACAAGGTCCAAAGGATACAGTAAACCTGGAGTGAAGCATCTGAATCTATAACTAGTGTCAATGGAATGGTTCAAAACATAGACATTAAGAAGAGTCAGTCTTCTTGTACTTAAGTCGGCATTGTGCCTTTTGTATTTAATTCCGATGCAATTTCTGTGCTTCATCGTCAATAAGAAGACAGAGGGATACAGTAATACTGAAGTGATGCATCGGACTCTATAACTAGTGTCAAAGGAATGGTTCAAAACATAGTCAGTAAGAAGAGTCAGTCTTCTTGTCCTTAAGTCGGCATTATGCCTTTTGTACTTAATTCCGATGCAATTTCTGTGTTTCATCGTCAATATGAAGGTCAGAGGGATACAGAAATCCTGAAGTGAAGCATCGGAATCTATAGCTAGTGTCACAGGAATGTTTCAAATGATAGTCAGTAAGAATAGCCAGTCTTCTTGTACTTAAGACATCATTGTGCATTTTCTAGTTAATTCTGATGCAATTTCTGTGTTTCATCGTCAATAAGAAGGTCCAAGGGATACAGTAAACCTGGAGTGAAGCATCGGAATCTATAACTAGTGTCACAGGAATGGTTCAAATCATAGACAGTAAGAAGAGTCAGACATCTTTTCCTTGGGTCGGCATTGTGCCTTTTGTATTTAATTCCGATGCAATTTCTGTGTTTCATCGTCAATAAGAAGGTCAAAGGGATACAGTAAACCTGGAGTGAAGCATCGGAGTCCATAACTAATGTCACAGGACTGGTTCAAAAATAGACAGTAAGTAGAGTCAGTATTCTTGTACTTAAGTCGGCAATGTGCTTTTTGTATTTATTTACGATGCAATTTCTGTGTTTCATCGTCACTGAGAAGGTCAGAGGGGTACAGTAATCCTGAAGTTAAGCATCAGAATCTATAACTAATGTAACAGGAATGGTTCAAAACATAGACAGTAGGAAGAGTCAGTCTTCTAGTACTTAAGTCGGCATTATGCCTTTTCTATTTATTTCCGATGCAATTTCTGTGTTTCATCGTCAATAAGACGGTCAGAGGGATACAGTACACCTGAAGCGAAGCATCGGAATCTATAATTATTGCCACAGGAATGGTTCAAATTATAGTCAGTAAGAAGAGTCAGTCTTCTTGTCCTTAAGTCGGCATTGTGCCTCTTGTATTTAATTCCGATGAAATTTCTGTGTTTCATCGTGGATAAGAAGGTCCAAGGGATACAGTAAACCCAGAGTGAAGCATCGGAGTCAACAACTAGTGTCACAGGACTGGTTCAAAAATAGACAGTAAGAAGAAACAGTCTTTTTGTACTTAATTCGGCATTGTGCCTTTTGTATTTAATTCCGATGCAATTTCTGTGTTTCATCGTCAATGAGAAGTTCAGTGGGATAGATTAAAAATGAAGTGAACATCGGAATCCATAATTAGTGTCACACGAATGGTTCAAAACATAATCAGTATGAAGAGTCAGCCTTCTTCTACTTAAGTCGGCATTGTGCCCTTTCTATTTAATTCCGATGCAATTTCTGTGTTTCATCGTCAATAAGAGGGTCCAAGGGATACAGTAAACCTGGAGTGAAGCATCGGAATCTATACCTAGTGACACAGGAATGGTTCAAAGCATAGTCAGTAAGAAGAGTCAGTCTTCTTGTCCTTAATTCGGCATTGTGCCATTTGTATTTAATTCCGATGATATTTCTGTGTTTCATCGTCAATAAGAAGGTCCAAGGGATACAGTAGACCTGGAGTGAACCATCGGAGTCTATAACTAGTGTCACAGGAATGATTCAAACATAGGCAGTAAGAAGAGTAAGTCTTCTTGTACTTAGGTCGACATTGTGCCTTTTCTATTTAATTCCGCTGCAATTTCTGTGTTTCATCGTCAATAAGAAGGACAGAGGGATACAATAAACCTGAAGTGAAGCATCGGAATCTATAACTAGTGTCACAGGAATGGTTCAAAACAAAGTCAGTAAGAAGAGTCAGTCTTCTTGTCCTTAAGTCGGCATTGTGCCTTTTGTATTTAATTCCGATGCAATTTCTTTGTTTCATCGTCAATAAGAAGGTCCAACGAATACAGTAAACCTGAGGTGAAGCATCGGAATCTATAACTAGTGTCACAGTAATGGTTCAAAACATAGTCAGTAATAAGAGTCAGTCTTCTTGTACTTATATCGGCATTGTACCTTTTCTATTTAATTCCGATGCAATTTCTGTGTTTCATCGTCAATAAGAAGGTCCAAGGTATACAGAAAACCTAAAGTGAAGCATCAGGATCTATAACTAGTGTCACAGGAATGGTTCAAAACATAGTTAGTAAGAAGAGTCTGTCTTCTTGTACATAAGTCGGCATTGTGCCTTTTCTGTTTAATTCCGATGCAATTTCTGTGTTTCATCGTCAATAAAAAGGTCCAAGCGATACAGTAAACCTGGAGTGAAGCATCGGAGTCTATAACTAGTGTCACAGGAATGGTTCAAACATAGGCAGTGAGAAGAGTAAGTCTTCTTGTACTTAAGTCGACATTGTGCCTTTTCTATTTAATTCCGATGCAATTTCTGTGTTTCATCGTCAATAAGAAGGACAGAGGTATAGAATAAACCTGAAGTGAAGCATCGGAATCTATAACTAGTGTCACAGGAATGGTTCAAAACAAAGTCAGTAAGAAGAGTCAGTCTTCCCTGTGCCTTTTGTATTTAATTCCGATGCAATTTCTGTGTTTTATCGTCAATAAGAAGGACCAACGGATACAGTAAACCGGGAGTGTAGCATCGGAATCTATAACTAGTGTAACAGGAATGGTTCAAATCATAGATAGTAAGAAGAGTCAGTCTTCGTGTACTTAAGTCGGCATTTTGCCTTTTGTATTTAATTCCGATGCAATTTCTGTGTTTAATCGTCAATAAAAAGGTCAGAGGGATACAGTAAACCTGAAGTGATGCATCGGAATCTATAGCTAGTGTCACAGGAATGGTTCAAAACATAGTCAGTAACAAGAATCAGTCTTCTTGTCCTTAATTCGGCATTGTGCCTTTTGTATTTACTTCTGATGCAATTTTTGTGTTTCATCGTCTATAAGAAGGTCCAAGGGATACAGTAAACCTGAAGTGAAGCATCGGAATCTATAACTATTGTCACAGGAATGGTTCAAAACATAGTCAGTAAGAAGAAACAGTCTTCTTGTACTTAAGTCGGCAATGTGCCCTTTCTATTTAATTCCGACGCTATTTCTGTCTTTCATCATCAATAAGAAGGTCCAAGGGATACAGTAAACCTGGAGTGAAGCATCGGAATCTAAAGCTAGTGTCAATGGTATGATTCAAAACATAGACAGGAAGAAGGGTCAGTCTTCTTGTACTTAAGTCGGCATTGTGCCTTTTGTATTTAATTCCGATGCAATTTCTGTGCCTCATCGTCAATAAGAAGGTCACAGGGATACAGTAAACCTGAAGTGAAGCATCGGAATCTATTGCTAGTGTCACAGGAATGGTTCAAAACATAGTCAGTAAGAAGAGTCAGTCTTCTTGTCCTTAATTCGGCATTGTGTCTTTTGTATTTAATTCCGATGCAATTTCTGTGTTTCATCGTCGATAAGAAGGTCCAACGGATACAGTAAACCTGGAGTGAAGCATCGGAATCTATAACTAGTGTAACAGGAATGGTTCAAAATATAGACAGTAAGAATAGTCAGTCTTCGTGTACTTAAGTCGGCATTTTGCCTTTTGTATTTAATTCCGATGCAATTTCTGTGTTTCATCGTCAATAAGAAAGTCAAAGGGATACAGTAAACCTGGAGTGAAACATCGGAATCTATAACTAGTGTCACAGGAATGGTTCAAAACATAGACAGTAAGAAGAGTCAGTCTTCTTGTTCTTAATTCGTCATTGTGCCTTTTGTATTTAATTCCGATGCAATTTCTGTGTTTCATTGTCAATAAGAAGGTCCAAGGGATACAGTAAACCTCAAGTGAAGCATCGGAATCTATAACTAGTGTCACAGGAATGGTTCAAAACAAAGTCAGTAAGAAGAGTCAGTCTTCTTGTCCTTAAGTCGGCATTGTGCCTTTTGTATTTAATTCTGATGCAATTTCTGTGTTACATCGTCAATAAGAAGGTCCAAAGTATATACAGTAAACCTGAAGTGAAGCATCGGAATCTATAACTAGTGTCACAGGAATGGTTCAAAACATAGTTAGTAAGAAGAGTCTGTCTTCTTGTACTTAAGTCCGCATTGTGCCTTTTCTATTTAATTCCGATGCAATTTCTGTGTTTCATCGTCAATAAGAAGGTCCAAGGGATGCAGTAAACCTGGAGTGAAGCATCGGAGTCTATAACTAGTGCCACAGGAATGGTTCAAACGTAGGCAGTAAGAAGAGTAAGTCTTCTTGTACTTAAGTCGACATTGTGCCTTATCTATTTAATTCTGATGCAATTTCTGTGTTTCATCGTCAATAAGAAGGACAGAGGTATACAATGAACCTGAAGTGAAGCATCGGAATCTATAACTAGTGTCACAGGAATGGTTCAAAACAAAGTCAGTAAGAAGAGTCAGTCTTCTTGTCCTTAAGTCGGCATTGTGCCTTTTGTATTTAATTCCGATGCAATTTCTGTGTTTCATCGTCAATAAGAAGGTCCAACGGATACAGTAAACATGGAGTGTAGCATCGGAATCTATAACTAGTGTAACAGGAATGGTTCAAAACATAGGCAGTAAGAAGAGTCAGTCTTCTTGTACTTAAGTCGGCATTGTGCCCTTTCTATATAAATCCGATGCTATTTCTGTGTTTGATCGTCAATAAGAAGGTCCAAGGGGTACAGTAAACCTGGGGTGAAGGATCGGAATCTATAACTAGTGTCAATGGTATGATTCAAAACATAGTCAGTAAGAAGAGTCACTGTTCTTGTACTTAAGTCGGCATTGTGCCTTTTGTATTTAATTCCGATGCAATTTCTGTGCTTCATCGTCAATAAGGTCAGAGGGATACAGTAAACGTGAAATGAAGCATCGGAATCTGTAACTAGTGTCACAGGAATGGTTCAAAACATAGTCAGTAAGAAGAGTCAGTCTTCTTGTCCTTAATTCGGCATTGTGCCTTTTGTATTTAATTCCGATGCAATTTCTGTGTTCCATCGTCGATAAGAAGGTCCAACGGATACAGAAAACCTGGAGTGTACAATCGGAACCTATAACTAGTGTAACAGGAATGGTTCAAAACATAGACAGTAAGAAGAGTCAGTCTTCGTGTATTTAAGTCGGCATTTTGCCTTTCGTATTTAATTCCGATGCAATTTCTGTATTTCATCGTCAATAAGAAGGTCCAAGGGATACAGTGAACCTGAGGTAAAGCATCGGAATCTACAACTAGTGTCACAGTAATGGTTCAAAACATAGTCAGTAATAAGAGTCATTCTTCTTGTACTTATATCGTCATTGTATCTTTTCTATTTAATTCCGATGTAATTTCTGTGTTTCATCGTCAACAACAAGGTCCAAAGGATACAGTAAACCTGGAGTGAAGCATCTGAATCTATAACTTGTGTCAATGGAATGGTTCAAAACATAGACAGTATGAAGAGTCAGTCTTCTTGTACTTAAGTCGGCATTGTGACTTTTGTATTTAATTCCGATGCAATTTCTGTGTTCCATCGTCAATAAGAAGGTCACAGGGATACAGAAAACCTGAAGTGATGCATCGGAATCTATAGCTAGTGTCACAGGAATGGTTCAAACAAAGTCAGTAAGAAGAGTCAGTCTTCTTGTCCTTAAGTCGGCATTGTGCCTTATCTTTTTTATTCTGATGCAATTTCTGTGTTTCATCGTCAATAAGAAGGTCCAACGGATACAGTAAACCTGGAGTGTAGCATCGGAATTTATAACTAGTGTAACAGGAATGGTTCAAAACATAGGCAGTAAGAAGAGTCAGTCTTCGTGTACTTAAGTCGGCATTTTGCCTTTTGTATTTAATTCCGATGCAATTTCTGTGTTTCAACGTCAATAGGAAGGTCCAAGGGATACAGTAAATCTGAAGTGAAGCATCGGAATCTATAACTAGTGTCACAGGAATGGTTCAAAACATAGACAGTAGGAAGAGTCAGTCTCCTAGTACTTAAGTCGGAATTGTGACTTTTCTATTTATTTCCGATGCAATTTCTGTGTTTCATCGTCAATAAGACGGTCAGAGGAATACAGTACACCTGAAGTGAAGCATCGGAATCTATAACTTGTGTCACAGCAATGGTTCAAAGCATAGACAGTTGGAACTGTCAGACTTCTTGTACTTAAGTTGCCATTGTGCCATTCGTATTTAATTCCGATTCAATTTCTGTGTTTCACCGACTATAAGAAGGTCAGAGGGATACAGTAAATATGAAGTGAAGCATCGGAATCCATAACTAGTGTCACAGGATTGGTTCAAACATAGACAGTAAGAAGAGTCAGTCTTCTTGTACTTAAGTCGGCATTGTGCCTTTTGTATTCAATTCCGATGCAATATCTGTGTTTCATCGTCAATACGAAGGTCAGAGGGATACAGTAAAACTGAAGTGAAGCATCGGAAACTATAACTAGTGCCACAGGAATGGTACAAATTATAGTCAGTAAGAAGAGTCAGTCTTCTTGTCCTTAAGTCGGCATTGTGCCTCTTGTATTTAATTCCGATGCATTTTGTGTGTTTGATCGTCAATAAGAAGGTCCAAGGGATACAGTAAACCTGGAGTGAAGCATCGGAATCTATAACTAGTGTCACAGTAATGGTTCAAAACGTAGACATTAAGAAGAGTCAGACGTTTTGTACTTAAGTCGGCATTGTGCCTTTTGTATTTAATTCCGATGCAATTTCTGTGTTTCATCGTCAATAAGATGGTCAGAGCGATACAGTAAACCTGAAGTGAAGCATCGGAACCCAAATCTAGTGTCACAGGAATGGTTCAAAGCATAGACAGAAGGAAGAGTCAGTCTACTTGTACTTAAGTCGGCATTGTGCCTTTTCTGTTTCATTTCAATCCAATTTCTGTGTTTCATCGTCAATAAGAAGGTCCAAGGTATACAGTAAACCTGAAGTGAAGCATTGGAATCTATAACTAGTGTCAAGGGAATGGTTCAAAACATAGTCAGTAAGAAGAGTCAGTCTTCTAGTACTTATGTCGGCATTGTGAATTTTCTATTTAATTCCGATGCAAATTCTGTGTTTCATCGTCAATTAGAAGGTCCAAGTTATACAGTAAACCTGGAGTGAAGCATCGGAATCTATAACTAGTATCACAGGAATGGTTCAAAACATAGACAATAAGAAGAGTCTGTCTTCTTGTACTTAAGTCGACATTGTGCCTTTTCTATTTAATACCGATGCAATTTCTGTGTTTCGTCGTCAATAAGAGGGTCAGAGGGATACAATAAACCTAAAGTGAAGCATCGGAATCTATAACTAGTGTCACAGGAATGGTTCAAAACATAGTCAGTAAGAACAGTCAGTCTTCTTGTCCTTACGTCGGCTTTGTGCATTTTGTATTTATTTCCGATGCAATTTCTGTGTTTCATCGTCAATAAGAAGGTCCAAGGTATACAGTAAACCTGAAGTGAAGCATCGGAATCTATAACTAGTGTCACAGGAATGGTTCATAACATAGTCAGTAACAAGAGTCAGTCTTCTTGTACTTAAGTCGGCATTGTGCCTTTTCTATTTAATTCCGATGCAATTTCTGTGTTTCATCGTCAATAAGAAGGTCCAAGGGATACAGTAAACTTGAGGTGAAGCATCGGAATCTATAACTAGTGTCACAGGAATGGTTCAAAACATAGTCAGTAAGAAGAGTCAGTCACCCTGTACTTAATTCTGCATTGTGCCTCATGTATTTAATTCCGATGCAATTTGTGTGTTTCGTCCTTAATAAGAAGGTCCAAGGGATACAGTAGACCTGAAGTGAAGCATCGGAATTTGTAACTAGTGTCACAGGAATGGTTCAAAGCATAGTCAGTAAGAAGAGTCAGTCTTCTTGTACTTAAGTCGGTATTGTGCCATTTGTATTTAATTCCGATGCAATTTCTGTGTTTTATCGTCAATAAGAAGGACCAAGGGATACAGTAAACCTGCAGTGAAGCATTGGAATCTATAACTAGTGTCACAGGGATGTTTCAAAATATAGACCGTAAGAAAAGTCTGTCTTCTAGTACATCAGTCGGCATTGTGCCTTTTGTATTTAATTCCGATGCAATCTCTGTCTTTCATCGTCAATAAGAAGGTCAGAGGGATACAGTAATCCTGAAGTGAAGCATCGAATCTACAACTAGTGTCACAGGAATGGTTCAAAGCATAGTCAGTAAGAATAATCAGTCTTCTTGTATTTAAGTCATCATTGTGCATTTTAAATTTAATTCTGATGCAATTTCTGTATTTCATCATTAATAAGAAGGTCCCAGGGATACAGTAAACCTGGAGTGAAGCATCGGAATCTATAACTAGTGTCACAGGAATGGTTCAAATCATAGACAGTAAGCAGAGTCAGACTTCTTTTCCTTAAATCGGCATTGTGCCCTTTGTATTTAATTCCGATGCAATTTCTGTGTTTCATCGTCAATAAGAAGGTCGAAGGGATACAGTAAACCTGGACTGAAGCATCGGAGTCTATAACTATTGGCACAGGAATGGTTCAAAACATAGACAGTAAGAAGAGTCAGTCATCTTGTACTTAATTCGGCATTGTGCCTTGTGTATTTAATTCCGATGCCATATCTGTGTTTTATCGTCAATAAGAAGGTCAGAGGGATACAGTAAACCTGAAGTGAAACATCGGAATCCATAACTAGTGTCACAGGAATGATTCAAAACATACTCAGTAAGAAGAGTCAGTCTTCTTGTACCTAAGTCGGATTGTGCCTTTTGTACTTAATTCCGATGCAATTTCTGTGTTTCATCGTCAATAAGAAGGCACAAGGATACAGTAAACCTGGAGTGAAGCATCGGAAACTATAACTAGTGTCACAGGGACGGTTCAAAGCATAGACAGTAAAATGAGTCAGTATTCTTGTACTTAATTCAGCATTGTGTTTTTGTATTTATTTCCGATGCAATTTCTGTGTTTCATCGTCACTAAGAAGGTCAGAGGGATGCAGTTATCCTGAAGTTAAGCATCGGAATCTATAACTAGTGTCACAGGAATGGTTCAAAGCATAGTCAGTAAGAAGAGTCAGTCTTCTTGTAGTTAAGTCGGCATTGTGCCTTTTGTATTGAATTCCGATGCAATATCTGTGTTTCATCGTCAATAAGAAGGTCCAAGGGATACAGTAAACCTGAAGTGAAGCATCGGAATCTATAACTATTGGCACAGGAATGGTTCAAACATAGACAGTAGGAAGAGTCAGTCTTCTAGTACTTAAGTCGGCATTGTGCTTTTTCTATTTAATTCTGATGCAATTTCTGTGTTTCATCGTCAATAAGACGCTCAGAGGGATACAGTTAACCTGAAGTGAAGCATCGGAATCTATAACTAGTGTCACAGGAATGGGTCAAGACATAGACAGTTGGAAGAGTCAGTCTACTTGTACTTATGTCGGCATTTGACTTTTGTATTTAATTCCGATATAATTTCTGTGTTTCATCGTCAATAAGAAGGTCCAAGGGATACAGTAAACCTGAAGTGAAGCATCGGAATTTGTAACTAGTGTCACAGGAATGGTTCAAAGCATAGTCAGTAAGAAGAGTCAGTCTTCTTGTACTTAAGTCGGATTGTGCCTTTTGTATTTAATTCCGATGCAATTTCTGTGTTTCATCGTCAATAAGAAGGTCCAAGGGATACAGTAAACCTGGAGGCAAACATCGGAATCTATAACTAGTGTCACATGGACGGTTCAGAGCATAGACAGTAAAATGAGTCAGTATTCTTGTACTTAATTCAGCATTGTGTTTTTGTATTTGTTTCCGATGCAATTTCTGTGTTTCATCGTCACTAAGAAGGTCAGAGGGATGCAGTTATCCTGAAGTTAAACATCGGAATCTATTACTAGTGTCACAGGAATGGTTCAAAACATAGTCAGTAAGAAGAGTCAGTCATCTTGTCCTTAAGTCGGCATTGTGCCTTTTGTATTAAATTCCGATGCAATTTCTGTGTTTCATCGGCAATAAGGTCAGACGGAAACAGTAAACCTGAGGTGAAGCATCGGAATCCAAAACTAGTGTCACAGTAGTGGTTCAAAACATAGTCAGTAATAAAAGTCAGTCTTCTTGTACTTAAGTCGCAATTGTGCCTCTTCTATTTATTTCCGATGCAATGTCTGTGTTTCATCGTCAATAAGACGGTCAGAGGGATACAGTACACCTGAAGTGAAGCATCGGAATCTATAACTTGTGTCACAGGAATGGTTCAAAACATAGACAGTTGGAACAGTCAGACTTCTTGTACTTAAGTTGGCATTGTGCCTTTCGTATTTAATTCCGATACAATTTCTGTGTTTAACCCACAATAAGAAGGTCAGAGGGATACAGTAAATATGAAGTGAAGCATCGGAATCCATAACTAGTGTCACAGGAATGGTTCAAACATAGACAGTAAGAAGAGTCAGTCTTCTTGTAATTAAGTCGGCATTTTGCCTTTTGTATTTAATTCCGATGCAATATCTGCGTTTCATCGTCAATAAGAAGGTCAGAGGGATACAGTAAAACTGAAGTGAAGCATCGGAATCTATAACTAGTGCCACAGGAATGGTTCAAATTATAGTCAGTAAGAAGAGTCAGTCTTCTTGTCCTTAAGTCGGCATTTGTGCCTCTTGTATTTAATTCCGATGCATTTTGTGTGTTTCATCGTCAAAAAGAAGGTCCAAGGGATACAGTAAACCTGGAGTGAAGCATCGGAATCTATAACTAGCGTCACAGTAATGGTTCAAAACATAGACAGTAAGAAGAGTCAGACGTCTTGTACTTAAGTCGGCATTGTGCCTTTTGTATTTAATTCCGATGCAATTTCTGTGTTTCATCGTCAATAAGAAGGTCAGAGGGATACAGTAATCCTGAAGTGAAGCATCGGAATCTATAACTAGTGTCACAGGAAAGGTTCAAAGCATAGTCAGTAAGAATAATCAGTCTTCTTGTACTTAAGTCATCATTGTGCATTTTATATGTAATTCTGATTCAATTTCTGTATTTCATCATTAATAAGAAGGTCCAAGGGATACAGTAAACCTGGAGTGAAGCATCGGAATCTATAGCTAGTGTCACAGGAATGGTTCAAAACATAGTCAGTAAGAACAGTCAGTCTTCTTGTCCTTATGTCGGCATTGTGCATTTTGTAGTTAATTCCGATGCAATTTCTGTGTTTCATCGTCAATAAGAAGGTCCAAGGTATACAGTAAACCTGAAGTGAAGCATCGGAATCTATAACTAGTGTCACAGGAATGGTTCATAACATAGTCAGTAACAAGAGGCAGTCTTCTTGTACTTAAGTCGGCATTGTGCCTTTTCTATTTAATTCCGATGCAATTTCTGTGTTTCATCGTCAATAAGAAGGTCCAAGGGATACAGTAAACTTGAGGTGAAGCATCGGAATCTATAACTAGTGTCACAGGAATGGTTCAAAACATAGTCAGTAAGAAGAGTCAGTCTTCTTGTACTTAAGTCGGCATTGTACGTTTTCTATCTAATTCCGATGCAATTTCTGTGTTTCATCGTCAATAACAAGTTCCAAGGGATACAGTAAACCTCGAGTGAAGCATCGGTGTGTGTGTGTGTGGGTTGAGGTTTTCGGGCGCTAAACAGCGTGGTCATCAGCGCCCAAACGCATAGAAACAGGAACACATGCGGAGAAGAGACGAAGACGGACAGCGAACAAGGAGAACGGCTAAAAGACACAGACCTGACGCAGTTACAAATCCTCACATACAGAGGCAAAACAAGAGGAGAAGAAACGCACTAAAAAGGAAAGGAAACACAAGGAAAAGAGAACAGAAATTGAAGGGAAACAAGTAGGTAATCGTGACTGGCGGACCTCTTACCTAAAACTTGGGTGAACCAGTCACCCAGCAGCACATTAAAATCCTCTCCCTAAAATCCGAGGCAACAAATTGGACAGGACACAAAACCGTAAGACCTTAACCACAGTCGTTGCGTCGTCTTGCAAAATAGAGGGCAAATCCGGTGGCAAGGAGACCACCGCCCTCTGGTCAGAGAATAAAGGACAGTCAAGTAAAATGTGGCGCACAGTTACGCCACAAGCACTACAGATTGGGGATTCCTCCCGCCGGAGTAAAAAACCGTGCGTTAAGGGACTGTGCCCAATGCGGAGGCGGGTGAGGAGAACCTCATCCCGCCTGCATGACTGGTAGGACGTACGCCATGGCCGCGTGGTGGCCTTGACCAGTCGCAGCTTATTTTCACTAACTGCCAGCCACTCCTCTTCCCATTGACGCATAACACGAGAACGCAAAAGGGAGGTAACAGCATGGAGGGGAACGGCACATTCAACAACGTGAGGGAGGGAACATGCATCTTTGGCAGCCACATCCGCCAGTTCGTTTCCCCTAATACCCACGTGCCCCGGCACCCAGCAGAAAGAAACCTCCTTCCCCTGCCGTTGCAGGTGGAGTAGGGCATCATGGATGTTCTGGACGACCGTATCCGCTGGGTACAAGTGTTGCATGGTCTGAAGGGCACTCAGAGAGTCAGAACAGATGAGAAACTTAAGACTGGGAACACATCTCATCTGCTCCAATGCCCGCAAGATCGCAAACAATTCGGCATCAAAGATGGTAAACGCTGCAGGAAGCCGTAATTTGATGACTCGATCAGGGAAAACCACAGCACAACCTACAGAGTCCCCCTGTTTAGAGCCATCCGTAAATACTGGTACATGGTCAGGATGCTGGTTTAAAATATCGTAAAATAAGGAGGTAAAAACAAACGCCTCTGGTACTCTGACAAGTCTAAAAGGACGCTGGGCCTCTGGAGCAACCAGGGAGGCAGGCGGGTAAAACCCTGGAGTTGGGGTGCCACACGCTCCACACCAAGGGACTCAAGCAAATGCTTGGCACGAATCCCAAATGGTCTCGTTGCCCTTGGACGACTGGAAAAGAGACGTTCCATAGGGGGTCGGGCAACAGTAGGGTATGCAGGGGAGGGAGGACAGGCAAGGAATTGACACACTCGTCGCACCATGAGGAGTTTCCGCCGGATGGCGAGCGGCGGTTCCCCTGCCTCAGCACACAGGCTGGGGATGGGACTGGTACGGAAGGCACCAGTGGCCAGCCTGATACCCTCATGGTGTACTGCGTCAAGAATCTTCAGATACGAAGGCCTCGCTGACCCATACACAGTGCATCCATAGTCAAGACGCGACCGGACGAAAGCCCTATAAAACTGCAGCAGACGCGCCCGATCTGCTCCCCAGGACCGATGGCTCAAACACTTCAAAATATTCAGCGCCTTCAGGGCCCGCACCTTGAGGTCTTTAAGGTGCGGCAACCACGACAACTTGGAATCAAAAGTGAGGCCCAGGAACCTCACAGTGTCTCTAAAAGGAAGAATGGTGCCCCTCAGACGCAATTCAGGGGAGGTAAAAGCACGTCGAGAACGATTAAAATGAACACACACACATTTGTCTGCAGAAAAGGTAAAACCCGTCTTCGCAGTCCATGCCTCTAATCGCTTTATCGTAAGCTGCAGCTGCCGACTAGCAGTGACAAGACTGGAGGAAGAACAGAAAACAGCAAAATCGTCCACAAACAAGGAGCATTGGGCAGGGCTCCGGATTGTGGACGTGATACTGTTAATGGCGACGGCAAAGAGGGTGACACTTAAAACGCTTCCCTGAGGAACACCATTCTCCTGTACGTACAAATCAGATAGCACATTACCAACCCGATATCGAAAGACGCGGCGGGAAAGAAAGGACCGAATGAAGATGGGGAGATGGCCACGAAAGCCCCACTGATGGAGTTGATTGAGGATAAGGCGGCGCCAAGTAGTGTCATACGCCTTATTAATGTCAAAGAATACACCTAGACAATGCTGGTTACGTAAGAAGGCCTGCTGGATGACCGCCTCAAGCAGGGTCAAGTTGTCTATAGTTGAACGACATCTCCGAAAGCCACACTGAGAGTGGCTAAGGAGCTGCCTGGTCTCGAGCAGCCAAACCAGGCGACGGTTGACCATGCGTTCCAATGTCTTCCCGACACAGCTCGTCAAAGCAATACTCCGATAACTACTGGGATGCATTCGGTCCTTTCCCGGTTTGAGGAGGGGAACCAAAATCGCCTCCCTCCACGAGTCAGGGAACGTGCCGGATGACCATATCATATTAAAACAGTTCAGGAGTACTTCCTTGGATGGCAGCAACAAGTGCTGCAACATGCTGTACAGGATTTGATCAGCACCTGGTGCAGTATCATGAGCCACAGACAGCGCCGAATCCACTTCCCACATTGTGAAGGGGCAGTTGTAGGGTTCAGAATTCGGAGACCGGAAGTCCAAGAGATCCCTCTCGATAGCAGTGCGGTAGCGGCAGAAATCTGGATCACAGTTAATAGTGGCAGTAGATTCGGCAAAATACGTGGCCAGTGTCTGGGCAATGTCTCTCGGCGCCGTGAGTAGACTACCCTGATGCAGCAATGCCTTGACAGGTAGTTGGCTGCGTTTCCCGGAGATCCTCCTGATGGCTTCCCACACTTTTGTTGAACTAGTGGAGCGGGAGATGGAGTTCAGGAACGGTTGCCATGACCGTCGTTTGCTCTCTTTAATCACTCGCCGCGCCTTGGCCCTTGCCACCCGAAAGGCCGCAAGATTGTCAGCTGAGGGACGGCACTTGAAGCGGCGCAGAGTTGCACGGCGGGCTCGGATGGCTGAGCGGCACTCAGTGGTCCACCAAGGGACAAGGCGCCTCTTGGGATGACTTGAGGACCGTGGGATCGACAATTCAGCAGCATGGGAGATCACGGCTGTAACATGGTCGACCCATTCGTGGACGCTGGCACGGTGTTCCAAAACAGCTAAATCGCTGAAAAGTGTCCAGTCAGCTCTGCAGAGTTTCCACCTGGACGGCACTGGTAATGCCACAGTCTCATCTAGGAGGCGAATCCAAATGGGGAAGTGGTCACTAGAATGGAGGTCAGCGGCAACCTCCCACAGAGCAGAATCCGCGAGTGCTGGAGAGCAAAAGGAAAGGTCAATAGCTGACGACGACCCAGAAGCAGTACAGAAATGAGTGGGAGCACCAGAGTTGAGGATGCACAGTTCTTTGGATGCCATGAGGCTTTCCAGAATGCGACCCCTGGGGCAAGTAGTCGTAGAGCCCCATAAGACATTATGAGCATTGAAGTCCCCCAGAAGGAGAAATGGGCGGGGGAGTTGGGTAATAAGGTCTGTGAGAGCCTCAGAGTCTATGGCGTCCTGAGGCGGTAAGTAAACGGAACAGATTGTGAGCCTCTGCCCCACAAGAAGGTCAACTGCAACCGCTTGCAAGTCCGTAACGAGAGGGAGCTCAGATGAGTGGTGCATGTCATGGACAAAAACCGCAACACCACCCTTTGCCCTTTCCCCCATCAGATCATCTTTTCGATACACGGTATAGCCCCGTAAAGAAGGAGCATCAGTGGCCCGGAAATGTGTCTCTTGGAGACATAAGCACAAGGGGCGCTCACGTACAAGGAGTTGTAATTCGGCCACATGCGTCCTGAACCCATTCAGGTTTCACTGTAATATGGGAGCCAGTGATCAGGGTGGCTGAATTTTCACCCTGCCCCTGTGCTTTGGAGGAGAGCCCGTACTGGCCGGAGATTTATTCCTGGGGCGAGAAGATCGCCCCCGGTCGACATCAATGTCCATCAGCTCCGATGGCGACCCAAGGGAGATGTCAGATAGTACGATGGCATCATCATCGGACTGACCGTGACTAGTCTCCTCAGGTGGCAAAACCTTCACCTTTGGCGTCTTCGTCTTGGGGGGCTTAGAATGCAGAACCTTGTCAACAGTTGGAGCTTTACTCGCCTGGGCAGAAGGTGCCATATGGGGAGGTGCAGGAAGTACGCCAATGTCAGCAACCACGGCCTTGTCCGATGTTGTGGGGAGAGCTGCAGGTTGCAAAACAACCGCAGCAGCACAAGTGCACTGGCAAATGCAGGTATTAGTGCTGACACTAGCAACCTCCGTTTGTGTAGCAACAGTGGCCAACTGTACCGGTTTCTGCAGAGTGGAAGCGAAAGATGTTGTAAACACAGGAGGCTGCATGGCCTTAAAGAGCTTCTTGGCCTCACCATAGGGGATGCGCTTAGATGTTTTGATCTCCTGTATCTTCCGTTCCTCGAGGTAGATGGGGCAGACCCGGCTCCAGACAGGGTGACTCCCAGAGCAATTCACGCACTTCACAGGCGATGAACAATCGGCTCCTTCATGGGCAGGCTGACCACATTTACCACAAGTGGCTATCCCATTGCACCCCAACGTAGTATGCCCAAAGCGCTGACATTTAAAACAGCGCATTGGGTTGGGGAAATATGGCCGTACTGGCAAACGTAAGAAACCCGCTTTAACATGCTCTGGGAGTCTCGGGCGATTGAACGTGAGAATAAACGAGTCGGATTTGACTAGGTCCCCATCGACTCGTTTCATAATATGCTGCACGTCGACAATACCTTCGTCAGCCCACTCAGATTTCAACTCGTCCTTGGGGATATCCACCAAGTCCCTACATGTCACAACACCCTTACTATAGTTCAAAGTGGAGTGGAGCTCGATCTCGATAGCGTACTCTCCGAGACATGTTGCTTTCCTAAGAGAAGTGACTTGACGGGAACTAGAAGTTTCAACTAACAGAGTCCCATTGCGCAGACGCTTCACAGATTTCAGTGTTCCTGCAATTCCCTCAAGACCCTTGTGGATGTAAAAGGGAGAAACTCTCTCAAAGCTACCTTCCTTCCGTTTGACAATCAAAAACACATTCTGGATATCAGCATGTGCTCTGTTACGACAGTCTGATAAATCTCTAGTAACACCAGGCGCTGGAGGACTCGCAGCACGAAGTCGCTTTTTCGATTGGGTGTGTTTTCCTACCAGTGGCCCACCCAATCCACTGGTAGGGGGAAACGTAGAGGTCGAAGGGTCCATTGTGGTCCCACGAGCAGCTAGGGAACTAAAGGTCCGCTCAGACAGAGCCCCGCGTGCCTGAGTAAGCCTTATACAACTAGGGTGCGGCAGGTGCCCCAGAGGTTGCCCGCTTGCGACTGTTCCACCCCAACAGCCATGCATCTTATAGGCGCGCAGCACACCATAAGATTGAGGGGTTTTTATAGAGGCTTACCTTCCTCGCAATCCAGGCGGTCAAGCCAAGATTACCATTCCCCGCAGCATACAACATTCCACCGCTGCACCATGCGGTGGTCGCTGAAGCATGTCCGGGGTTTACCGTGACAGGAGACTGGCGGCGCTGACCAGTCCCCAGCTCAGGACCCCGGGGTCGCCAAGCCCGTACTCAGCAAATGAATGCTGAGCCCCTGGGGGGTGAAGCATCGGAATCTATAAGTGGTGTCAATGGAATGGTTCAGAACTTAGAGAGTAAGAAGAGTCAGTCTTCTTGTACTTAAGTCGGCATTGTGCCTTTTGTATTTAATTCCGATGCAATTTCTGTGTTTCATCGTCAATAAGAAGGTCCAAGGGATGCAGTAAACCTGAAGTGAAGCATCGGAATTTGTAACTAGTGTCACAGGAATGGTTCAAAGCATAGTCAGTAAGAAGAGTCAGTCTTCTTGTACTTAAGTCGGCATTGTGCCATTTGTATTTAATTCCGATGCAATTTCTGTGTTTTATCGTCAATACGAAGGACCAAGGGATACAGTAAACCTGCAGTGAAGCATCGGAATCTATAACTAGTGTCACAGGGATGGTTCAAAATATAGGCAGTAAGAAAAGTCAGTCTTCTAGTACATCAGTCGGCATTGTGCCTTTTGTATTTAATTCCGATGCAATCTCTGTGTTTCATCGTCAATAAGAAGGTCAGAGGGATACAGTAATCCTGAAGTGAAGCATCGGAATCTATAACTAGTGTCACAGGAATGGTTCAAAACATAGTCAGTAAGAATAATCAGTCTTCTTGTACTTAAGTCATCATTGTGCATTTTATATTTAATTTGATGCAATTTCTGTGTTTCATCATTAATAAGAAGGTCCAAGGGATACAGTAAACCTGGAGTGAAGCATCGGAATCTATAACTAGTGTCACAGGAATGGTTCAAATCATAGACAGTAAGAAGAGTCAGACTTCTTCTCCTTAAGTCGGCATTGTGCCCTTAGTATTTAATTCCGATGCAATTTCAGTGTTTCATCGTCAATAAGAAGGTCAGAGGGATACAGTAATCCAGAAGTGAAGCATCGAATCTACAACTAGTGTCACAGGAATGGTTCAAAGCATAGTCAGTAAGAATAATCAGTCTTCTTGTACTTAAGTCATCATTGTGCATTTTATATTTAATTTGATGCAATTTCTGTGTTTCATCATTAATAAGAAGGTCCCAGGGATACAGTAAACCTGGAGTGAAGCATCGGAACCTATAACTAGTGTCACAGGAATGGTTCAAATCATAGACAGTAAGCACAATCAGACTTCTTTTCCTTAAGTCGGCATTGTGCCCTTTGTATTTAATTCCGATGCAATTTCTGTGTTTCATCGTCAATAAGAAGGTCAGAGGGATACAGTAAACCTGGAGTGAAGCATCGGAATCTATAACAAGTGTCACAGGGACGGTTCAGAACATAGATAGTAAAATGAGTCAGTATTCTTGTACTTAATTCAGCATTGTGTTTTTGTATTTATTTCCGATGCAATTTCTGTGTTTCATCGTCACTAAGAAGGTCAGAGGGATGCAGATATCCTGAAGTTAAGCATCGGAATCTATTACTAGTGTCACAGGAATGGTTCAAAACATAGTCAGTAAGAAGAGACAGTCATCTTGTCCTTAAGTCGGCATTGTGCCTTTCGTATTTAATTCCGATGCAATTTCTGTGTTTCATCGGCAATAAGGTCAGAGGGATACAGTAAACCTGAGGTGAAGCATCGGAATCCAAAAGTAGTGTCACAGGAATGGTTCATATCATAGACAGTAGGAAGAGTCGGTCTTCTTGTTCTAAAGTCGGCATTGTGCATTTTGTATTTAATTCCGATGATATCTCTATGTTTCATCGTCAATACGAATGGTCCAAGGTATACAGTAAACCTGAAGTGAAGCATCGGAATCTATAACTAGTGCACAGGAATCCTTCAAAACATAGTCAGTAAGAAGAGTCAGTCTTCTTGTACTTAAGTCAGCATTGTGCCTTTTCTATTTAATTCCAATGCTATATCTGTGTATCATCGTCAATAAGAAGGTCCAAGGGATACAGTGAACCTGAAGTGAAGCATCGGAATCAATAACTAGAGACACAGGAATGGTTCAAAACATAATTAGTAACAAGAGTCAGTCTTCTTTTACTTAAGTCTTCATTGTGCCTTTTCTATTTAATTCCGATGCAATTTCTGTGTTTCATCGTCAATAAGAAGATCCAAGGAATACAGTAAATCTGAAGTGAAGCATCGGAATCTATAACTAGTATCACAGGAATGGTTCAAAGCATAGACAGTAGGAAGAGTCAGTCCTCTTGTACTTAAGTCGGCATTGTAAATTTTGTATTAATTTCCGATGCAATTTCTGTGTTTCATCGTCAATAAGAATCACCAAGGGATACAGTAAACCTGGAGTGAAGCATCGGAATCTATAACTAGTGTCCCTGGGATGGTTCAAAACATAGACAGTAAGAAGAGTCAGACTCTTTGTACTTAAGTCGGCATTGTGCCTTTTGTATTTAATTCCGATGCAATTTCTCTGTTTCATCGTAAATAAGAAGGTCAGAGGGATGCAGTAATCCTGAAGTGAAGCATCGGAATCTATAACTAGTGTCACAGGAATGGTTCAAAGCATAGTCAGTAAGAAGAGTCAGTCTTTTTGTACTTAAGTTGGCATTGTGCCTTCCGTATGTAATTCCGATGCAATTTCTGTGTTTCATCGTCAATAAGAAGGTCCAAGGGATACAGCAAACGTGAAATGAAGCATCGGAATCTATAACTAGTGTCACTGGAATGGTTCAAAATATAGACGGTAAGAAGAGTCAGTCTTCTTGTACTTAAGTCGGCATTGTGAATTTTGTAAATAATTCCGATGCAATTTCTGTGATTCATCGTCAATAAGAAGGACCAAGGGATACGGTAAACCTGAAGTAAAGCATCGGACTCTATAACTAGTGTCACAGAAATGGTTCAAAACATAGACAGTAAGAAGAGTCAGACGCCTTGTACTTAAGTCGGCATTGTGCCTTTTGTATTTACTTCCGATGCAATTTTGTGTTTCATCGTCAATAAGAAGGTCCAAGGGATACAGTAAACCTGAAGTGAAGCATCGGACTCTATAACTAGTGTCACAGAAATGGTTCAAAACATAGACAGTAGAAGAGTCAATCTTCTTGTTCTTAAGTCGGCATTGTGCTTTTGTATTTAATTCCGATGCAATTTCTGTGTTTCATCGTCAATAAGAATGTCCAAGGGAAACAGTAAACCTGAAGTGGAGCATCGGAATCCAAAACTAGTGTCACAGGAATGGTTCAAATCATAGACAGTAGGAAGAGTCAGTCTTCTTGTACTTAAGTCGGCATTGTGCCTTTTGTATTTAATTCCGATGCAATTTCTGTGTTTCATCGTCAATACGAAATGTCCAAGGTATACAGTAAACCTGAAGTGAAGCATCGGAATCTATAACTAGTGTCACAGGGATGGCTCAAAACATAGTCAGTAAGAAGAGTCAATCCTCTTGTACTTAAGTCGGCATTGTGCCTTCTCTATTTAATTCCGATGCAATTTCTGTGTTTCATCGTCAATAAGAAGGTCCAAGGGATACAGTAAACCTAGAGTGAAGCATCGGAATCTATAACTAGTGGCACAGGAATGGTTCAAAACATAGACAGTAAGAAGAGTCAGTCTTCTTGTACATAAGTCGGCATTGTGCCTTTAGTATTTAATTTCGATGCAATTGCTGTGTATCATCGTCAATAAGAAGGTCCAAGGGATACAGTAAACCTGGAGTGTAGCATCGGAATCTATAACTAGTGTCACAGGAATGGTTCAAAGCATAGACAGTAACAAGAGTCAGTCTTCGTGTACTTAAGTCGGCATTTTGCCTTTTGTATTTAATTCCGATGCAATTTCTGTGTTTCATCGTCAATAAGAAGGTCCAAGGTATACAGTAAACCTGAAGTGAAGCATCGGAATCTATAACTAGTGTCACAGAAATGGTTCAAAGCATAGTCAGTAAGAAGAGTCAGTCTTCTTGTACTTAAGTCGGCATTGTGCCTTTTCTATTTAATTCCGATGCAATTTCTGTGTTTCATCGTCAATAAGAAGGTCCAAGGGCTACAGTAAACCTGAAGTGAACCATCGGAATCTCTAACTAGTGTCACAGGAATGGTTCAAAACATAGACAGTAGGAAGAGTCAGTCTTCTTGTACTTAAGTCGCCATTGTACCTTTTGTATTAAATTCCGGTGCAATTTCTGTGTTTCATCGTCAATAACAATGACCAAGGGATACAGTAAACCTGGAGTGAAGCATCGGAATCTATAACTAGTGTCACAGGGATGGTTCAAAACTTAGACAATTATAAGATTCAGTCTTTTTGTACTTAAGTCGGCATTGTGCCTTTTGTATTTAATTCCGATGCAATTTCTGTGTTTCATCGTCAATAAGAAGGTCAGAGGGATACAGTAATCCTGAAGTGAAGCATCGGAATCAATAACTAGTGTCACAGAATTGGTTCAAATCATAGTCAGTAAGAACAGTCAGTCTTCTTGTCCTTAAGTCGGCATTGTGCCTTTTGTTTTTCATTCCGATGCAATTTCTGTGTTTCATCGTCTTTAAGAAGGTCCAAGGGATACAGTAAACTTGGAGTGTACCACCGGAATCTATAACAAGTGTCACAGGAATGGTTTAAAGTATAGACAGTAAGAAGAGTCAGTCTTCGTGTACTTAAGTCGGCATTTGCCTTTTGTATTTAATTCCGATGCAATATCTGTGTTTCATCGTCAATAAGAAGGTCCAAGGGATACAGTAAACCTGAAGTGAAGCATCGGAATCTGAAACTAGTGTCACAGGAGTGGTTCAAAGAATAGACAGTAGGAAGAGTCAGTCTTCTTGTACTTAAGTCGGCATTGTACCTTTTGTATTTAATTCCGATGCGATTTCTGTGTTTCATCGTCAATAAGAATGAAAAAGGGATACAGTACACCTGGAGTGAAGCATCAGAATCTATAACTAGTGTCACAGGGATGGTTCAAAAGGTAGACAGTAAGAAGAGTCAGTCTTTTTGTACTTAAGTCGGCATTGTGCCTTTTGTATTTAATTCCGATGCAATTTCTGTGTTTCATCGTCAGTAAGAATGTCAGAGGGATACAGTAATCCTGAAGTGAAGCATCGGAATCTATAACTAGTGTCACAGGATTGGTTCAAAACATAACCAGTAAGAACAGTTAGTCTTCTTGTCCTTAAGTCGGCATTATGCCTTTTGTATTTAATTCCGATGCAATTTCTGTGTTTCATCGTCAATAAGAAGGTCAGAGGGATACAGTAAACCTGAAGTGAAGCATCGGAATCTATAACTAGTGTTACAGGAATGGTTCAAGGCATAGTCAGTAAGAAGAGTCAGTCTTCTTGTACTTAGGTCGGCATGGTGCCTTTTGTATTTAATTCCGATGCAATATCTGTGTTTCATCGTCAATAAGATGGTTAAAAGGATACAGTAAACATGAAGTGAAGCATCGGAATCCATAACTAGTGTCACAGGAATGGTTCAAAACATAGTCACTAGGAAGAGTCGGTCTTCATGTACTTAAGTCGACATTGTGCCTTTTGTATTTAATTAAGATGCAATTTCTGTGTTTCATCGTCAGTAAGAAGGTCAGAGGGATACAGTAAACCTGAAGTGAAGCATCGCAATCTATAACTAGTGCCACAGGAATGTTTCAAATCATAGTCAGTAAGAAGAGGCAATCTTCTTGTACTTAAGTCGGCATTGTGTCTTTTCTATTTAATTCCGATCCAATTGCTGTGTTTCATCGTCAATGACAAGGTCAGAGGGATACAATAAACCTGAACTGAAGCATCGGAATCTATAACTAGTGTCACAGGAATGGTTCAAAACATAGTCAGTAAGAACAGTCAGTCTTCTTTTCCTTAAGTCGGCATTGTGCCTTTTGTATTTAATTCCGATGCAATTTCTGTGTTTCATCGTCTATAAGAAGGTCCAAGGGATACAGTAAACCTGGAGTGTAGCATCGGAATCTATAACTAGTGTCACAGGAATGGTTCAAAACATAGACAGTAAGAAGACTCAGTCTTCGTGTACTTAAGGCGGCATTTTGCCTTTTGTATTTTTTCCGATCCAATTTCTGTGTTTCATCGTCAATAAGAAGGTCCAAGGGATACAGTAAGCCTGAAGTGAAGCATCGGAGTCTATAACTAGTGTCACAGGAATGGTTCAAAACATAGTCAGTAAGAACAGTCAGTCTTCTTCTCTTTAAGTCGGCATTGTGCCTTTTGTATTTAATTCCGATGCAATTTCTGTGTTTCATCGTCAATAAGAACGTCCAAGGGATACAGTAAAACTGGAGTGAAGCATCGGAATCTATAACTAGTGTCAATGGAATGGTTCAAAACATAGACAGTAAGAAAGTCAATCTTCTTGTACTTAAGTCGCCATGTGCCTTTTCTATTTAATTCCGAGGCAATTTCTGTGTTTCATCGTCAATAAGAAGGTCAGAGGGATACAGTAAACCAGAAGTGAAGCTTCGGAATCCAAAACTAGTGTCACAGGAATGGTTCAAAACATAGACAGTAGAAGAGTCAGCCTTATTGTACTTAAGTCGCCTTTGTGCCTTTTGTATTTAATTCCGATATAATTTCTGTGTTTCATCGTCAATAAGAAGGTCCAAGGTATACAGTAAACCTGAAGTGAAGCATCGGAATCTATAACTAGTGTCACAGGAATGGTTCAAACATCCTCAGTAAGAAGAGTCAGTCTTCTTTTACTTAAGTCGGCATGGTGCTTTTCTATTTAATTCCGATGCAATTTCTGTGTTTCATCGTCAATAAGAAGGTCCAAGGAATACTGTAAACCTGGAGTGAGGCATCGTAATCTATAACTAGTGTCACAGGAATGGTTCAAAACATAGACAGTAAGAGGAGTCAGTCTTCTTGTACTTAAGTTGGCATTGTGCCTTATCTATTTAATTCCGATGCAATTTCTGTGTTTCATCGTCAAGAAAAAGATCAGAGGGATACAATAAAACTGAAGTGAAGCATCGGAATCTATAACTAGTGACACAGGAATGGTTCAAAGCATAGTCAGTAAGAAGAGTCAGTCTTCTTGTCCTGAAGTCGGCATTGTGCCTTTTGTATTGAATTCCGATGCAATTACTGTGTTTCATCGTCAATAAGAAGGTCCAAGGGAACCTGGAGTGAAGCATCGGAATCTATAACTAGTGTTACAGGAATGGTACAAAACATAGACAGTAAAAAGAGTCAGTCTTCTTGTACTTAGGTCGGCATTGTGCCTTTTGTATTTAATTCCGATGCAATTTCTGTGTTTCATCGTCAATAAGAAGGTCAAAGGGATACAGTAAACCTGAAGTGAAGCATCGCAATCTATAACTAGTGCCACAGGAATGTCTCAAAACATAGTCAGTAAGAAGAGTCAATCTTCTTGTACTTAAGTCGGCATTGTGTCTTTTCTATTTAATTCCGATCCAATTGCTGTGTTTCATCGTCAATGACAAGATCAGAGGGATACAATAAACCTGAACTGAAGCATCGGAATCTATAACTAGTGTCACAGGAATGGTTCAAAACATATTCAGTAAGAACAGTCAGTCTTCTTTTCCTTAAGTCGGCATTGTGCTTTTTGTATTTAATTCCGATGCAATTTCTGTGTTTCATCGTCAATAAGAAGGTCCAAGGGATACAGTAAACCTGGAGTGTAGCATCGGAATCTATAACTAGTGTCACAGGAATGGTTCAAAACATAGACAGTAAGAAGACTCAGTCTTCGTGTACTTAAGTCGGCATTTTGCCTTTTGTATTTAATTCCGATCCAATTTCTGTGTTTCATCGTCAATAAGAAGGTCCAAGGGATACAGTAAACCTGAAGTGAAGCATCGGAGTCTATAACTAGAGTCACAGGAATGGTTCAAAACATAGTCAGTAAGAACAGTCAGTCTTCTTCTCTTTAAGTCGGCATTGTGCCTTTTGTATTTAATTCCGATGCAATTTTTGTGTTTAATCGTCAATAAGAACGTCCAAGGGATACAGTAAACCTGGAGTGAAGCATCGGAATCTATAACTAGTGTCAATGGAATGGTTCAAAACATAGACAGTAAGAAGAGTCAATCTTCTTGTACTTAAGTCGGCATTGTGCCTTTTGTATTTAATTCCGATGCAATTTCTGTGTTTCATCGTCAATAAGAAGTTCAGAGGGATACAGTAAACATGAAGTGAAGCCTCGGAATCTATAGCTAGTGTCACAGGAATAGTTCAAAAGCATAGTCAGTAAGAAGAGTCAGTCTTCTTGTCCTTAAGTCCACATTGTGCCTTTTGTATTTAATTCCGATGCAATTTCTGTGTTTCATCGTCAATAAGAAGGTCCAAGGGATACAGAAAACCTGGAGTGAAGCATCGGAATCTATAACTAGTGTCACAGAAATGATTCAAAACATAGAAAGTACGAAGAGTCAGTCTTCTTGTACATAAGTGAGCATTTTGCCTATTGTATTTAATTCCGATGAAATTTCTGAGTTTCATCGTCAATATGAAGGTCCAAGGGAAACAGTAAACCTGGAGTGAAGCATCGGAATCTATAACTAGTGTCAATGGAATGGTTCAAAACATAGACAGTAAGAAGAGTCAGTATTCTTGTACTTAAGTCGGCATTGTGCTTTTTTTTTAGATTCCGATGCAATTTCTTTGTTTCATCGTCAATAAGAAGGTCAGAGGGATACAGTAAACCTGAAGTGAAGCATCGGAATCCAAAACTAGTGTTACGAGAATGGTTCAAACATAGACAGTAGAAGAGTCAGTCTTCTTGTTCTTAAGTCAGCATTGTGCCATTTCTATTAAATTCCGAAGCAATTTCTGCGTTTCATCGTCAATAAGAAGGTCCAAGGTATACAGTAAACCTGAAGTGAACCATCGGAATCAATAACTAGTGTCACAGGAATGGTTCAAGGTATAGTCAGTAAGAAGAGTCAGTCTTCTTGTACTTAAGTCGGCATTGTGCCTTTTCTATTTAATTCCGAAACAATTTCCGTGTTTCATCGTCAATAAGAAGGTCCAAGGGATACTGTAAACCTGAAGTGAACCATCGGAATCAATAACTAGTGTCACAGGAATGGTTCAAAACATAGACAGTAGGAAGAGTCAGTCTTCTTGTACTTAAGTCAGCATTGTACCTTTTGTATTAAATTCCGATGCAATTTCTGTGTTTCATCGTCAATAAGAATGACCAAAGGATACAGTAAACCTGGAGTGAAGCATCGGAATCTATACCTAGTGTCACAGGGATGGTTCAAAACATAGACAGTAAGAAGAGTCAGTCTTTTTGTACTTAAGTCGGCATTGTGCCTTTTGTATTTAATTCCGATGCAATTTCTGTGTTTCATCGTCAATAAGAAGGTACAGAGGGATACAGTAATCCTGAAATGAAGCTTCGGAATCTATAACTAGTGTCACAGGGTTGGTTCAAAACATAGACAGTAAGAAGTGTCAGTCTTCTTGTACTTAAGTCGGCATTGTGCCTTTTGTATTTAATTCCGATGCAATTTCTGTATTTCATGGTCAATAAGAAGGTCAGAGGGATACATTAATCCTGAAGTGAAGCATCGGAATCTATAACTAGTGTCACAGGTATGGTTCAATACATAGTCAGTAAGAAGAAACAGTCTTCTTTTACTTAAGTCGGCATTGTGCCTTTTCTATTTAATTCCGATGCAATTTCTGTGTTTCATCGTCAATAAGAAGGTCAGAGGGATACAGTAAACCTGGAGTGTAGCATCGGAATCTATAACTAGTGTCACAGGAATGGTTCAAATCATAGACAGTAACAAGAGTCAGACTTCTTTTACTTATGTCGGCATTGTGCCTTTTGTATTTTTTTCCGAGGCAAATTTCTGCGTTTCATCGTCAATAAGAAGGTCAGAGGGATAGAGTAAACCTGAAGTGAAGCATCGGAATCGATAACTAGAGTCACAGGAATGGTTCATAACATAGTCAGTAAGAAGAGTCAGTCTCCTTGTACTTAAGTCGGCATTGTGCCTTTTGTATTTAATTCCGATACAATTTCTGTGTTTCATCGTCAATAAGAAGGTCCAAGGGATACAGTAAACCTGGAGTGAAGCATCGGAATCTATAACTAGTATCACATGGACGGTTCAAAACATAGACAGTAAGATGAGTCAGTATTCTTGTACTTAAGTCGGCATTGTCTTTTTGTATTTATTTCCGATGCAATTTCTGTGTTTCATCGTCAATAAGAAGGTCAGAGGGATACAGTAAACCTGAAGTGAAGCATCGGAATCTGTAACTAGTGTTACAGGAATGGTTCAAAACATAGTCAGTAAGAAGAGTCAGTCTTCTTGTACTTAAGTTGGCATTGTGCCTTTCGTATTAAATTCCGATGCAATTTCTGTGTTTCACCGGCAATAAGATGGTCAGAGGGATACAGTAAACCTGAAGTGAAGCATCGGTATCTATAACTAGTGTCACAGGAATGGTTCAAACATAGACAGTAAGAAGAGTCAGTCTTGTTGTACTTAAGTCGGCATTGTGCCTTTTGTATTTAATTCCTATGCAATATCTGTGTTTCATCGTCAATACGAAGGTCAGAGGGATACAGTAAACATAAAGTGATGCATCGGAATCTATAACTAGTGTCACAGGAATGGTTCAAAACGTAGACAGTAAGAAGAGTCAGTCTTCTTGTACTTAAGTCGGCATTGTGCATTTTGTATTTAATTCCGATGCAATTTCTGTGTTTCATCGTCAATAAGAAGGCCCAAGGGATACAGTAAACCTGAAGTGAAGCATCGGAATCTATAACTAGTGTCACTGGAATGGTTCAAGATATAGACAGTAAGAAGAGTCAGTCTTCTAGTTCATAAGTCGGCATTGTGCCTTTAGTATTTAATTCCGATGCAATTTCTGTGATTCATCGTCAATAAGAAGGCCCAAGGGATACAGTAAACCTGAAGTGAAGCATCGGACACTATAACTAGTGTCACAGAAATGGTTAAAAACATAGACAGTAGAAGAGTCAGTCTTCTTGTACTTAAGTCGGCATTGTGCCTTTTGTATAGAATTCCGATGCAATTACTGTGTTTCATCGTCAATAAGAAGGACCAAGGGAACCTGGAGTGAAGCATCGGAATCTATAACTAGTGTTACAGGAATGGTACAAAACATAGACAGTAAAAAGAGTCAGTTTTCTTGTACTTAGGTCGGCATTGTGCCTTTTGTATTTAATTCCGATGCAATATCTGTGTTTCATCGTCAATAAGATGGTCCAAAGGATACAGTAAACATGAAGTGAAGCATCGGAATCCATAACTAGTGTCACAGGAATGGTTCAAAACATAGTCAGTAGGAAGAGTCGGTCTTCATGTACTTAAGTCGACATTGTGCCTTTTGTATTTAATTCCGATGCAATTTCTGTGTTTCATCGTCAATAAGAAGGTCAAAGGGATACAGTAAACCTGAAGTGAAGCATCGCAATCTGTAACTAGTGCCACAGGAATGTTTCAAAACATAGTCAGTAAGAAGACTCAGTCTTCGTGTACTTTAGTCGGCATTTTGCCTTTTGTAATTAATTCCGATCCAATTTCTGTGTTTCATCGTCAATAAGAAGGTCCAAGGGATACAGTAAACCTGAAGTGAAGCATCGGAGTCTATAACTAGTATCACAGGAATGGTTCAAAACATAGTCAGTAAGAACATTCAGTCTTCTCCTCTTTAAGTCGGCATTGTGCCTTTTGTATTTAATTCCGATGCAATTTCTGTGTTTCATCGTCAATAAGAACGTCCAAGGGATACAGTAAACCTCTAGTGAAGCATCGGAATCTATAACTAGTGTCAATGGAATGGTTCAAAACATAGACAGTAAGAGGAGTCAATCTTCTTGTACTTAAGTCGGCATTGTGCCTTTTGTATTTAATTCCGATGCAATTTCTGTGTTTCATCGTCAATAAGAAGTTCAGAGGGATACAGTAAACATGAAGTGAAGCACCGGAATCTATAGCTAGTGTCACAGGAATAGTTCAAAAGCATAGTCAGTAAGAAGAGTCAGACTTCTTGTCCTTAAGTCCACATTGTGCCTTTTGTATTTAATTCCGATGCAATTTCTGTGTTTCATCGTCAATAAGAAGGTCCAAGGGATACAGAAAACCTGGAGTGAAGCATCGGAATCTATAACTAGTGTCACAGGAATGGTTCAAAACATAGAAAGTACGAAGAGTCAGTCTTCTTGTACATAAGTAAGCATTTTGCCTATTGTATTTAATTCCGATGAAATTTCTGAGTTTCATCGTCAATATGAAGGTCCAAGGGATACAGTAAACCTGGAGTGAAGCATCGGAATCTAAAACTAGTGTCAATGGAATGGTTCAAAACATAGACAGTAAGAAGAGTCAGTATTCTTGTACTTAAGTCGGCATTGTGCTTTTTTTTTAAATTCCGATGCAATTTCTTTGTTTCATCGTCAATAAGAAGGTCAGAGGGATACAGTAAACCTGAAGTGAAGCATCGGAATCCAAAACTAGTGTCACGAGAATGGTTCAAACATAGACAGTAGAAGAGTCAGTCTTCTTGTACTTAAGTCAGCATTGTGCTATTTCTACTTAATTCCGATGCAATTTCTGCGTTTCATCGTCAATAAGAAGGTCCAAGGTATACAGTAAACCTGAAGTGAACCATCGGAATCAATAACTAGTGTCACAGGAGTGGTTCAATGTATAGTCAGTAAGAAGAGTCAGTCTTCTTGTACTTAAGTCGGCATTGTGCCTTTTCTATTTAATTCCGAAGCAATTTCCGTGTTTCATCGTCAATAAGAAGGTCCAAGGGATACTGTAAACCTGAAGTGAACCATCGGAATCAATAACTAGTGTCACAGGAATGGTTCAAACATAGACAGTAGGAAGAGTCAGTCTTCTTGTACTTAAGTCAGCATTGTACCTTTTGTATTAAATTCCGATGCAATTTCTGTGTTTCATCGTCAATAAGAATGACCAAAGGATACAGTAAACCTGGAGTGAAGCATCGGAATCTATACCTAGTGTCACAGGGATGGTTCAAAACATAGACAGTAAGAAGAGTCAGTCTTTTTGTACTTAAGTCGGCATTGTGCCTTTTGTATTTAATTCCGATGCAATTTCTGTGTTTCATCGTCAATAAGAGGGTACAGAGGGATACAGTAATCCTGAAATGAAGCTTTGGAATCTGTAACTAGTGTCACAGGGTTGGTTCAAAACATAGACAGTGAGAAGTGTCAGTCTTCTTGTACTTAAGTCGGCATTGTGCCTTTTGTATTTAATTCCGATGCAATTTCTGTATTTCATGGTCAATAAGAAGGTCAGAGGGATACATTAATCCTGAAGTGAAGCATCGGAATCTATAACTAGTGTCACAGGTATGGTTCAATACATAGTCAGTAAGAAGAGTCAGTCTTCTTTTACTTAAGTCGGCATTGTGCCTTTTTTATTTAATTCCGATGCACTTTCTGTGTTTCATCGTCAATAAGAAGGTCAGAGGGATACAGTAAACCTGGAGTGTAGCATCGGAATCTACAACTAGTGTCACAGGAATGGTTCAAATCATAGACAGTAACAAGAGTCAGACTTCTTTTACTTATGTCGGCATTGTGCCTTTTGTAATTTTTTCCGAGACAAATTTCTGCGTTTCATCGTCAATAAGATGGTCCAAAGGATATAGCAAACCTGGAGTGAAGCATCGGAGTCTATAACTAGTGTCACAGGACTGCTTCAAATACAGACAGTAAGAAGAGTCAGTCATCTTGTACTTAATTCGGCATTGTGCCTTTTGTATATAATTCCGATGCAATTTCTGTGTTTCATCGTCAATAAGAAGGTCAGAGGGATAGAGTAAACCTGAAGTGAAGCATCGGAATCGATAACTAGTGTCACAGGAATGGTTCAAAACATAGTCAGTAAGAAGAGTCAGTCTCCTTGTACTTAAGTCGGCATTGTGCCTTTTGTATTTAATTCCGATACAATTTCTGTGTTTCATCGTCAATAAGAAGGTCCAAGGGATACAGTAAACCTGGAGTGAAGCATCGGAATCTATAACTAGTATCACAGGGACGGTTCAAAACATAGACAGTAAGATGAGTCAGTATTCTTGTACTTAAGTCGGCATTGCCTTTTTGTATTTTTTCCCGATGCAATTTCTGTGTTTCATCGTCAATAAGAAGGTCCAAGGTATACAGTAAACCTGAAGTGAAGCATCGGAATCTATAACTAGTGTCACAGGAATGGTTCAAAACATACTCAGTAAGAAGAGTCAGTCTTCTTTTACTTAAGCCGGCATTGTGCTTTTCTATTTAATTCCGATGCAATTTCTGTGTTTCATCGTCAATAAGATGGTCCAAGGGATACAGTAAACCTGGAGTGAAGCATCGGAATCTATAACTAGTGTCACAGGAATGGTTCAAACATAGACAGTAAGAAAGGTCAGTCTTCTTGTACTTAAGTTGGCATTGTGCGTTTTCTATTTAATTACGATGCAATTTCTGTGTTTCATCGTCAATAAAAAGGTCAGAGGGATACAATAAACCTGAAGTGAAGGATCGGAATCTACAACTAGTGACACAGGAATGGTTTAAAACATAGTCAGTAAGAAGAGACAGTCTTCTTGTCCTGAAGTCGGCATTGTGCCTTTTGTATTGTATTCCGATGCCATTACTGTGTTTCATCGTCAATAAGAAGGTCCAAGGGAACCTGGAGTGAAGCATCGGAATCTATAACTAGTGTTACAGGAATGGTACAAAACATAGACAGTAAAAAGAGTCAGTCTTCTTGTACTTAAGTCGGCATTGTGTCTTTTCTATTTAATGCCGATCCAATTTCTGTGTTTCATCGTCAATAACAAAGTCAGAGGGATACAAAAAACCTGAACTGAAGCATCGGAATTCATAACTAGTGTCACAGGAATGGTTCAAAACATAGAAAGTAAGAAAAGTCAGTCTTCTTGTACTCAAGTCGGCAATTGTATTTAATTCCGATGAAATTTCTGTGTTTCATCGTCAATATGAAATTCCAAGGGATACAGTAAACCTGGAGTGAAGCATCGGAATCAATAACTAGTGTCACAGGAATGGTTCAAAACATAGATAGTAAGAAGAATCAGTCTTCATGTACTTAAGTCGGCATTGTGCCTTTTCTATTTAATTCCGAGGTTATTTCTGTGTTTCATCGTCAATAAGAATGTCCAAGGGATACAGAAAACCTGGAGTGAAGCATCGGAATCTATAACTAGTGTCACAGGAATGGTTCAAAACATAGAAAGTAAGAAGAGTCAGTCTTCTTGTACTTAAGTCGGCAATTGTATTTAATTCCGATGAAATTTCTGTGTTTCATCGTCAATATGAAATTCCAAGGGATACAGTAAACCTGGAGTGAAGCATCGGAATCAATAACTAGTGTCACAGGAATGGTTCAAAACATAGAAAGTAAGAAGAATCAGTCTTCATGTACTTAAGTCGGCATTGTGCCTTTTCTATTTAATTCCGAGGTTATTTCTGTGTTTAATCGTCAATAAGGAGGTCAGTGGGATACAGTAAACCTGAAGTGAAGCATCGGAATCCATAACTAGTGTCACAGGAATTGTTCAAAGCATAGTCAGTACGAAAGGTCAGTCTTTTTACTTAAGTTGGCATTGTGCCTTTCGTATTTAATTCTGATGCAATTTCTGTGTTTCAACGTCAATAAGAAAGTCAGAGGGATACAGTAAACCTGAAGTGAAGCATCGGAATCTATAACTAGTGTCACAGGACTGGTTCAAAAATAGACAGTAAGAAGAGTCTGTCTTCTTGTACTTATTTCGGCATTGTGCCTTTTGTATTTAATTCCGATATAATTTCTGTGTTTCATCGTCACGAAGTATGTCAGAGGGATACAGTAACCCTGAAGTTAAGCATCGGAATCTGTTACTAGTGTCAATGGAATGGTTCAAAGCATAGAGAGTTGGAAGGGTAAGTCTTCGTGTACTTAAGTCGGCATTGTGTCTCCTGTATTTAATTCCGATGCAATTTCTGTGATTCATCGTCAATAAGAAGGTCCAAGGGATACAGTAAACCTGGAGTGAAGCATCGGAATCTATAACTAGTATCACAGGGACGGTTCAAAACATAGACAGTAAGATGAGTCAGTATTCTTGCACTTAAGTCGGCATTGTCTTTTTGTATTTATTTCCGATGCAATTTCTGTGTTTCATCGTCAATAAGAAGGTCCAAGGTATACAGTAAACCTGAAGTGAAGCATCGGAATCTATAACTAGTGTCACAGGAATGGTTCAAAACATACTCAGTAAGAAGAGTCAGTCTTCTTTTACTTAAGTCGGCATTGTGCTTTTCTATTTAATTCCGATGCAATTTCTGTGTTTCATCGTCAATAAGAAGGTCCAAGGGATACAGTAAACCTGGAGTGAAGCATCGGAACCTATAACTAGTGTCACAGGAATGGTTCTAACATAGACATTAAGAAAGGTCAGTCTTCTTGTACTTAAGTTGGCATTGTGCGTTTTCTATTTAATTCCGATGCAATTTCTGTGTTTCATCGTCAATAAAAAGGTCAGAGCGATACAATAAACCTGAAGTGAAGGATCGGAATCTATAACTAGTGACACAGGAATGGTTTAAGACATAGTCAGTAAGAAGAGACAGTCTTCTTGTCCTGAAGTCGGCATTGTGCCTTTTGTATTGTATTCCGATGCCATTACTGTGTTTCATCGTCAATAAGAAGGTCCAAGGGGACCTGGAGTGAAGCATCGGAATCTATAACTAGTGTTACAGGAATGGTACAAAACATAGAAAGTAAAAAGAGTCAGTCTTCTTGTACTTAAGTCGGCATTGTGTCTTTTCTATTTAATTCCGATCCAATTTCTGTGTTTCATCGTCAATAACAAAGTCAGAGGGATACAATAAACATGAACTGAAGCATCGGAATTCATAACTAGTGTCACAGGATTGGTTCAAAACATAGTCAGTAAGAACAGTCAGTCTTCTTTTCCTTAAGTCGGCATTGTGATTTTTGTATTTAATTCCGATGCAATTTCTGTGTTTCATCGTCAATAAGAACGTCCAAGGGATACAGTAAACCTGGAGTGAAGCATCGGAATCTATAACTAGTGTCAATGGAATGGTTCAAAGCATAGACAGTAAGAAGAGTCAATCTTCTTGTACTTAAGTCGGCATTGTGCCTTTTGTATTTAATTCCGATGCAATTTCTGTGTTTCATCGTCAATGAGAAGGACAAAGGGATACAGTAAACATGAAGTGAAGCATCGGAATCTATAGCTAGTGTCACAGGAATAGTTCAAATGCATAGTCTGTAAGAAGAGTCAGTCTTCTTGTCCTTAAGTCGGCATTGTGCCTTTTCTATTTAATTCCGATGCAATTTCTGTGTTTCATCGTCAATAAGAAGGTCCAAGGGATACAGAAAACCTGGAGTGAAGCATCGGAATCTATAACTAGTGTCACAGGAATGGTTCAAAACATAGAAAGTAAGAAGAGTCAGTCTTCTTGTACTTAAGTCGGCAATTGTATTTAATTCCGATGAAATTTCTGTGTTTCATCGTCAATATGAAATTCCAAGGGATACAGTAAACCTGGAGTGAAGCATCGGAATCAATAACTAGTGTCACAGGAATGGTTCAAAACATAGAAAGTAAGAAGAATCAGTCTTCATGTACTTAAGTCGGCATTGTGCCTTTTCTATTTAATTCCGAGGTTATTTCTGTGTTTCATCGTCAATAAGGAGGTCAGTGGGATACAGTAAACCTGAAGTGAAGCATCGGAATCCATAACTAGTGTCACAGGAATTGTTCAAAACATAGTCAGTACGAAGGGTCAGTCTTCTTGTACTTATGTTGGCATTGTGCTTTTCGTATTTAATTCCGATGCAATTTCTGTGTTTCAACGTCAATAAGAAAGTCAGAGGGATACAGTAAACCTGAAGTGAAGCATCGGAATCTATAACTAGTGTCACAGGAAAGGTTCAAACATAGACAGTAAGAAGAGTCAGACGTCTTGTACTTAAGTCGGCATTGTGCCTTTTGTATTTAATTCCGATGCAATTTCTGTGTTTCATCGTCAATAAGATGGTCCAAGGGATACAGTAAACCTGAAGTGAAGCATCGGAATCTATAACTAGTGTCACAGGAAAGGTTCAAACATAGACAGGAAGAAGAGTCAGTCATCTTTTACTTAAGTCGGCATTGTGCCCGCTGCATTTTATTCCGATGCAATTTCTGTGTTTCATCGTCAATAAGAAGGTCCAAGTGATACAATAAACCTGGAGTGAAGCATCGGAGTCTATAACTAGTGTCACAGGACTGGTTCAAAATTAGACAGTAAGAAGAGTCAGTCTTCTTGTACTTATTTCGGCATTGTGCCTTTTGTATTTAATTCCGATATAATTTCTGTCTTTCATCGTCACGAGGTATGTCAGAGGGATACAGTAACCCTGAAGTTAAGCATCGGAATCTGTAACTAGTGTCAATGGAATGGTTCAAAGCATAGAGAGTTGGAAGGGTAAGTCATCGTGTACTTAAGTCGGCATTGTGTCTCTTGTATTTAATTCCGATGCAATTTCTGTGATTCATCGTCAATAAGAAGGTCCAAGGGATACAGTTAACCTGGAGTGAAGCATCGGAATCAATAACTAGTGTCACAGGTATGGTTCAAAACATAGAAAGTAAGAAGAGTCAGTCTTCTTGTGCTTAAGTCGGCATTGTGCCTTTTGTATTTAATTCCGATGCAATATCTGTGTTTCATCGTCAATAAGAAGGTCGAAGTTATACAGTACACCTGAAGTGAAGCATCGGAATCTATAGCTAGGGTCACAGGACTGGTTCAAAAATAGACGGTAAGAAGAGTCAGTCTTCTTGTACTTAATTCGGCATTGTGCCTTTTGTATTTAATTCCGATGCAATTTCTGTGTTTCATCGTCAATAAGAAGGTACAATGGATACAGTAAAACTGAAGTGAAGCATCGGAATCTACAACTAGTGTCACAAGAATGGTTCAAAATATAGACAGTAAGAAGAGTCAGCCCTCATGTACTTAAGTCGGCATTGTGCCTTTGTATTTAATTCCGATGCTATTTCTGTGATTCATCGTCAATAAGAAGGTCAGAGGGATACAGTAAGCCTGAAGTGAAGCATCGGAATCTATAACTAGTGTCACAGGAATGGTTCAAATCATAGTCAGTAAGAATAGTCAGTCTTCTTGTACTTAAGTTGGCATTGTGCCTTTCGTATTTAATTCCGATGCAATTTCTGTGTTTCAGCGGCAATAAGAAGGTCAGAGGGATACAGTAAACCTGAAGTGAAGCATCGGAATCTATAACTAGTGTCACAGGAATGGTTCAAAACATAGTCAGTGGGAAAAGTCAGTCTTCTTGTCCTTAAGTCGGCATTGTGTCTCTTGTATTTTATTCCGATGCAATTTCTGTGTTTCATCGTCAATAAGAAGGTCCAAGGTATACAGTAAACCTGGAGTGAAACATCGGAATCTATGACTAGTGTCACAGGAATGGTTCAAACATAGACAGTAGGAAGAGTCAGTCTTCTAGTCCTTAAGTCGGCATTGTACATTTTCTATTTAATTCCGATGCAATTTCTGTGTTTCATTGTCAATAAGACGATCAGAGGGATACAGTAAACCGGAAGTGAAGCATGGGAATCTATAACTAGTGTCACATGAGTGGTTCAAAGCATAGAGTGTTGGAAGGGTCAGTCTTCATGTACATAAGTCGGCATTGTGTCTTTTGTATTTATTTCCGATGCAATTTCTGTGTTTCATCGTCAATAAGAAGGTCCAAGGGATACAGTAAACCTGAAGTGAAGCATCGGAATCCATAACTAGTGTCACAGGAATGGTTCAAAACATAGTCAGTAAGAAGAGTCAGTCTTCTTGTACTTAAGTTGGCATTGTGCCCGTTGCATTTTATTCCGATGCAATTTCTGTGTTTCATCGTCAATAAGAAGGTCCAAGGGATACAGTAAACGTGGAGTGAAGCATCGGAGTCTATAACAAGTGTCACAGGACTGGTTCAAAAATAGACAGTAAGAAGAGTTAGTCTTCTTGTACTTATTTCGGCATTGTGCCTTTTTATTTAATTCCGATGCAATTTCTGTGTTTCATCGTCAATAAGAAGGTCAGAGGGATACAGTTGACCTGAAGTGTAGCATCGGAATCCATAAGTAGTGTCACAGGAATGATTCAAAACATAGTCAGTAAGAAGAGTCAGTCTTATTCTACTTAAGTCGGCATTGTGCCTTTTTATTTAATTCCGATGCAATTTCTGTGTTTCATCGTCAATAAGAAGGTCCAAGTGATACAGTAAACCTGGAGTGAAGTATCGGAATCTATAACTAGTGCCACAGGGACGGTTCAAAACATAGGCAGTAAGATGAGTTACTATTCTTGTACTTAAGTCGGCATTGTGTTTTTCTATTTATTTCCGATGGAATTTCTGTGTTTCATCGTCACGAAGAATGTCAGAGGGATACGGTAACCCTGAAGTTACGCATCGGAATCTGTAACTAGTGTCAATGGAATGGTTCAAAGCATAGAGAGTTGGAAGTGTCAGTCTTCGTGTACTTAAGTCGGCATTGTGCCTTTTGTATTTAAATCCGATGCAATTTCTGTGATTCATCGTCAATAAGAAGGCCCAAGGCATACAGTAAACCTGAAGTCAAGCATCGGACTCTATAACTAGTGTCACAGAAATGGTTCAAACATAGACAGTATTTGGGTCAGTCTTCTTGTACTTAAGTCGGCATTGTTCCTTTTGTATTAAAATTCCGATGCAATTTCTGTGTTTCATCGTCAATAAGAATGTCCAAGGGAAACAGTAAACCTGAAGTGAAGCATCGGAATCTATAACTAGTGTCACAGGAATGGTTCAAATCATAGTCAGTAAGAAGAGTCAGTCTTCTTGTCCTTAAGTCGGCATTGTCCCTTTTGTATTTAATTCCGATGCAATTTCTGTGTTTCATCAGCAATAAGGTCAGAGGGATACAGTAAACCTGGAGTGAAGCATCGGAATCTATAACTAGTGTCACAGGAATGGTTCAAATCATAGACAGTAAGATGAGTCAGTCTTCTTGTACTTAAGTCGGCATTGTGCCTTTTGTATTGAATTCCGATGCAATTTCTGTGTTTCAACGTCAATAAGAAGGTCCAAGGGATACAGTAAACCTCAAGTGAAGCATCGGAATCTATAACTAGTGTCACAGGAATGGTTCAAAACATAGTCAGTAATAAGAGTCGGTCTTCATGTACTTATGTCGGCATTGTGCCTTTTGTATTTAATTCCGATGCAATTTCTGTGTTGCATCGTCAATAAGAAGGTCAGAGGGATACAGTAAACCTGAAGTGAAGCATCGCGATCTATAACTAGTGTCACAGGAATGGTTCAAAACATAGTCAGTAAGAAGAGTCAGTCTTCTTGTACTTAAGTCGGCATTGTGCCCTTTGTATTTACTTCGAATGCTATTTCTGTGTTTCATCGTCAATAAGAAGGTCAGAGGGTTACAGTAAACCTGAAGTGAAGCATCGGAATCTATAACTAGTGTCACAGGAATGGTTCAAAACACAGTCAGTAGGAAGTGTCGGTCTTCATGTACTTAAGTCGGCATTGTGCCATTTGTATTTAATTCCGATGCAATTTCTTTGATTCATCGTCAATAAGAAGGCCCAAGGGATACATTAAACCTGAAGTGAAGCATCGGACGCTACAACTAGTGTCACACAAATGGTTCAAAACATAGACAGTAGATGAGTCAGTCTTGTTATACTTAAGTCAGCATTTTGCCTTTTGTATTTAATTCCGATGCAATTTCTGTGTTTCATCGTCAATAAGAAGGTCCAAGGGAAACAGTAACCCTGAAGTGAAGCATCGGAATCTATAACTAGTGTTACAGGAATGGTTCAAAACATAGTCAGTAATAAGAGTCAGTCTTCTTGTACTTATGTCGGCATTGTGCCTTTTCTATTTAAATCAGTTGCAATTTCTGTGTTTCATCGTCAATAAGAAGGTCGAAGGGACACAGTAAACCCGGAGTGAAGCATCGGAATCTATAACTAGTATCACAGGAATGGTTCAAAACATTGACAGTAAGAAGTGTCAGTCCTCTTGTACTTAAGTCGACATTGTGCCTTTTCTATTAATTTCCGATGCAATTTCTGTGTTTCATCGTCAATAAGAAGGACAGAGGGATACAATAAACATGAAGTGAAGCATCGGAATCTATAACTAGTGTCACAGGAATGGTTCAATACGTAGTCAGTAAGAACAGTCAGTCTTCTTGTCCCTAAGTCGGCATTGTGCCTTTTTTATTTAATTCCGATGTAATTTCTGTGTTTCATCGTCAATAAGAAGGTCAAAGGGATACAGTAAACCTGGAATGTAGCATCGGAATCTATAACTAGTGTCACAGGAATGGTTCAAAACATAGTCAGTAAGGACAGTCAGTCTTCGTGTACTGAAGTCTTCATTGTGCCTTTTCTATTTAATTCCGATGCAATTTCTTTGTCTCATCGTCAATAGGAACGTCCAAGGGATACAGTAAACCTGGAGTGAAGCATCGGTATCTACAACTAGTGTCAATGGAACGGTTCATAACATAGACAATAAGAAGAGTCAGTCTTCTTGTCCTTAAGTCGGCATTGTGCCTTTTGTATTTAATTCCGATGCAATTTCTGTGTTTCATCGTCAATAAGAATGTCCAAGTGAACAGTAAACCTGAAGTGAAGCATCGGAATCTATAACTAGTGTCACAGGAATGGTTCAAAACATAGTCAGTAAGAAGAGTCAGTCTTCTTGTCCTTAAGTTGGCATTGTCCCTTTTGTATTTAATTCCGATGCAATTTCTGTGTTTCATCGGCAATAAGGTCAGAGGGATACAGTAAAACTGAAGTGAAGCATCGGAATCCAAAACTAGTGTCACAGGAATGGTTCAAAACATAGACAGTAGGAAGAGTCAGTCCTCTTGTACTTAAGTCCGCATTTTGCCTTTTGTATTTAATTCCGATGCAATTTCTGTGTTTCATCGTCAATAAGAAGGTCCAAGTTATACAGTAAACCAGAAGTGAAGCATCGGAATATATAACTAGTGTCACAGGAATGGTTCAAAACATAGTCAGTAAGAAGAATCAGTCTTCTTGTACTTAAGTCGGCATTGTGCCTTTTCTATTTAATTCCGATGCAATTTCTGTGTTTCATCGTCAATAAGAAGGTCCAAGGGATATAGTGAACTTGGAGTGAAGCATCGTAATCTATAACTAGTGTCACAGGAATGGTTCAAAACATAGACAGTAAGAAGAGTCAGTCTTCTTGTACCTAAGACGACATTGTGCCTTTTCTATTTATTTCCGATGCAATTTCAGTGTTTCATCGTCAATAAGAAGGTCAGAGGGATACAATAAACCCAAAGTGAAGCATCGGAATCTATAACTAGTGTCACAGGAATGGTTCAAACATAGTCAGTAGGAAGAGTCGGTCTTCATGTACTTATGTCGGCATTGTGCATTTTGTATTTGATTCCGATGCAATTTCTGTGTTTCATCGTCAATAAGAAGGTCCAAGGGTTGCAGTAAACCTGAAGTGAAGCATCGGAATCTATAAGTAGTGTCACAGGAAGGGTTCTAAACATAGACAGTAAGAAGGGTCAGTCTTCTTGTACTTAAGTCGGCATTGTGCCTTTTGTATTTAATTCCGATGCTATTTCTGTGTTTCATCGTCAATAAGAAGGTCAGAGGGATACAGTAAACCTGAAGTGAAGCATCGCGATCTATAACTAGTGTCACAGGAATGGTTCAAATCATAGACAGTAAGAAAAGTCAGTCGTCTTGTACTTAAGTCGGCATTGTGCCTTTTGTATTTAATTCTGATGCAATTTCAGTGTTTCATCGTCAATAAGAAGGTCAGAGGGATACAGTAAACCTGAAGTGAAGCATCCGAATCTATAACTAGTGTCACAGGAATGGTTCAAAACATAGTCAGGAAAAAGAGTCTGTCTTCTTGTACTTAAGTCGGTATTGTGCCTTTTGTATTTAATTCCGATGCAATTTCTGTGTTTCATCGTCAATAAGAAGGTCAGAGGGATACAGTAAACCTGAAGTGAAGCATCGGAATCTATAACTAGTGTCACAGGAATGGTTCAAAACATAGTCAGTAAGAAGAGTCAGTCGTTTTGACCAAATTCGGCATTGTGCATTTTGTGTTTAATTCCGATGCAATTTCTGTGTTTCATCGTCAATAAGATGGTCCAAGGGATACAGTAAACCTGAAGTGAAACATCGGAATATATAACTAGTGTCACAGGAATGGTTCAAAACACAGTCAGTAGGAACTGTCGGTCTTCATGTACTTAAGTTGGCATTGTGCCTTTTGTATATAATTCCGATGCAATTTCTGTCTTTCATCGTCAATAAGAAGGACGGAGGGATACAGTAAACCTGAAGTGAAGAATCGGAATCTATTACTAGTGTCACTGGAATGGTTCAAAATATAGACAGTAAAAAGAGTTAGTCTTCTTGAACTTAAGTCGGCATTGTGCCATTTGTATTTAATTCCGATGCAATTTCTTTGATTCATCGTCAATAAGAAGGCCCAAGGGATACAGTAAACCTGAAGTGAAGCATGGGACTCTACAACTAGTGTCACAGATATGGTTCAAAACATAGACAGTAGATGAGTCAGTCTTCTTGTACGTAAGTCGGCAATTTGCCTTTTGTATTTAATTCCGATGCAATTTCTGTAATTCATCGTCAATAAGAAACTCCAAGGGAAACAGAAAACCTGAAGTGAAGCATCGGAATATATAACTAGTGTCACAGGAATGGTTCAAAACATAGTCAGTAATAAGAGTCAGTCTTCTTGTACTTAAGTCGGCATTGTGCCTTTTCTATTTAATTCGGTTGCAATTTCTGTGTTTCATCGTCAATAAGAAGGTCCAAGGGATACAGTAAACCTGGAGTGAAACATCGGAATTTATAACTAGTATCACAGGAATGGTTCAAAAAATAGACAGTAAGAAGAGTCAGTCTTCTTGTACTTAAGTCGACATTGTGCCTTTTCTATTTATTTACGATGCAATTTCTGTGTTTCATCGTCAATAAGATGGTCAGAGGGATACAATAAACCTGAAGTGAAGCATCGGAATCTATAACTAGTGTCACAGGAACGGTTCAATACATAGTCAGTAAGAACAGTAAGTCTTCTTGTCCCTAAGTCGGCATTCTGCCTTTTTTATTTAATTCCGATATAAGTTCTGTGTTTCATCGTCAATAAGAAGGTCAAAGGGATACAGTAAACCTGGAGTGTAGCATCGGAATCTATAACTAGTGTCACAGGAATGGTTCAAAACATAGACAGTAAGAAGAGTCAGTTTTCGTGTACTTAAGTCGGCATTTTGCCCTTTGGATTTAATTCCGATGCAATTTCTGTGTTTCATCGTCAATAAGAAGGTCAAAGGGATACAGTAAACCTGAAGTGAAGCATCGGAATTTATAACTAGTGTCACAGGAATGGTTCAAAACATAGTCAGTAAGAAGAGTCAGTCTTCGTGTACTGAAGTCTTCATTGTGCCTTTTCTCTTTAATTCCGATGCAATTTCATTGTCTCATCGTCAATAAAAGGTCCAAGGGGTACAGTGAACCTGGAGTGAAGCATCGGAATCTATAACTAGTGTCAATGGAACGGTTCAAAACATAGACAATAAGAAGAGTCTGTCTTCTTGTCCTTAAGTCGGCATTGTGCCTTTTGTATTTAATTCCGATGCAATTTCTGTGTTTCATCGTCAATAAGAATGTCCAAGGGTACAGTAAACCTGAAGTGAAGCATCGGAATCTATAACTAGTGTCACAAGAATGGTTCAAAACATAGTCAGTAAGAAGAGTCAGTCTTCTTGTCCTTATGTTGGCATTGTCCATTTTGTATTTAATTCCGATGCAATTTCTGTGTTTCATCGGCAATAAGGTCAGAGGGATACAGTAAAACTGAAGTAAAGCATTGGAATCGAAAACTAGTGTCACAGGAATGGTTCAAAGCATAGCCAGTAGGAAGAGTCAGTCCTCTTGTACTTAAGTCCGCATTGTGCCTTTTGTACTTAATTCCGATGCAATTTCTGTGTTTCATCGTCAATAAGAAGGTCCAAGGTGTACAGTAAACCAGAAGTGAAGCATCGGAATATATAACTAGTGTCACAGGAATGGGTCAAAACATAGTCAGTAAGAAGAATCAGTCTTCTTGTACTTATGTCGGCATTGTGCCTTTTCTATTTAATTCCGATGCAATTTAGGTGTTTCATCGTCAATAAGAAGGTCCAAGGGATATAGTGAACTTGGAGTGAAGCATCGTAATCTATAACTAGTGTCACAGGAATGGTTCAAAACATAGACAGTAAGAAGAGTCAGTCTTCTTGTACCTAAGTCGACATTGTGCCTTTTCTATTTAATTCCGATGCAATTTCAGTGTTTCATCGTCAATAAGAAGGTCAGAGGGATACAATAAACCTGAAGTGAAGCATTGGAATCTATAACTAGTGTCACAGGAATGGTTCAAAACATTGTCAGTAAGAACAGTCAGTCTTTCCTGTACTTAAGTCGGCATTGTGCCTTTTGTATTTAATTCCGTTGTAATTTCTGTGTTTCATCGTCATTACGAAGGTCCAAGGCATACAGTAAACCTGGAGTGTAACATCGGAATCTATAACTAGTGTCACAGGAATGGTTCAAAACATAGACAGTAAAAAGAGTCACTCTTCGCGTACTTATGTCGGCATTGTGCCTTTTGTATTTAATTCCGATGCAATTTCTGTGTTTCATCGTCAATAAGAATGTCCAAGGGTACAGTAAACCTGAAGTGAAGCATCGGAATCTATAACTAGTGTCACAAGAATGGTTCAAAACATAGTCAGTAAGAAGAGTCAGTCTTCTTGTCCTTATGTTGGCATTGTCCATTTTGTATTTAATTCCGATGCAATTTCTGTGTTTCATCGGCAATAAGGTCAGAGGGATACAGTAAAACTGAAGTAAAGCATTGGAATCGAAAACTAGTGTCACAGGAATGGTTCAAAGCATAGCCAGTAGGAAGAGTCAGTCCTCTTGTACTTAAGTCCGCATTGTGCCTTTTGTACTTAATTCCGATGCAATTTCTGTGTTTCATCGTCAATAAGAAGGTCCAAGGTGTACAGTAAACCAGAAGTGAAGCATCGGAATATATAACTAGTGTCACAGGAATGGGTCAAAACATAGTCAGTAAGAAGAATCAGTCTTCTTGTACTTATGTCGGCATTGTGCCTTTTCTATTTAATTCCGATGCAATTTAGGTGTTTCATCGTCAATAAGAAGGTCCAAGGGATATAGTGAACTTGGAGTGAAGCAGCGTAATCTATAACTAGTGTCACAGGAATGGTTCAAAACATAGACAGTAAGAAGAGTCAGTCTTCTTGTACCTAAGTCGACATTGTGCCTTTTCTATTTAATTCCGATGCAATTTCAGTGTTTCATCGTCAATAAGAAGGTCAGAGGGATACAATAGACCTGAAGTGAAGCATTGGAATCTATAACTAGTGTCACAGGAATGGTTCAAAACATTGTCAGTAAGAACAGTCAGTCTTTCCTGTACTTAAGTCGGCATTGTGCCTTTTGTATTTAATTCCGTTGTAATTTCTGTGTTTCATCGTCATTACGAAGGTCCAAGGCATACAGTAAACCTGGAGTGTAACATCGGAATCTATAACTAGTGTCACAGGAATGGTTCAAAACATAGACAGTAAGAAGAGTCACTCTTCGCGTACTTATGTCGGCATTGTGCCTTTTGTATTTAATTCCGATGCAATTTCTGTGTTTCATCGTCAATAAGAAGGTGCAAGGGATACAGTAAACCTGAAGTGAAGCACCGGAATCAATAAATAGTGTCACAGGAATGGTTCTAAACATAGACAGTAAGAAGAGTCAGTCTTCTTGTACATAAGTCGGCATTGTGCCTTTTGTATTAAATTCCGATGCAATGTCTGTGTATCATCGTCAATAAGAAGGTCAGAGGGATACAGTAAACCTGAAGTGAAGCATCAGAATCTATAACTAGTGTCACAGGAATGGTTCAAAGCATAGACAGTAAGAAAAGTCAGTCGTCTTGTACTTAAGTCGGCATTGTGCATTTTCTATTTAATTCAGTTGCAATTTCTGTGTTTTATCGACAATAAGAAGGTCCAAGGGATACAGTAAACCTGGAAATAAGCATCGGAATCTATAACTAGTGTCACAGGAATGGTTCAAAACATAGACAGTAAGAAGAGTCAGTCTTGTTGTACTTAAGTCGCCATTGTGCCTTTTCTATTTATTTCCGATGCAATTTCTGTGTTTCATCGTCAATAAGAAGGTCAGAGGGATACAATAAACCTGAAGTGAAGCATCGGAATCTATAACTAGTGTCACAGGAATGGTTCAAAACTTAGTCAGTAAGAACAGTCAGTCTTCTTGTCCCTAAGTCGGCATTGTGCATTTTTTTATTTAATTCCGATGCAATTTCTGTGTTTCATCGTCAGTAAGAAGGTCCAAGGGATACAGTAAACCTGGAATGTAGCATCTGAATCTATAACTAGTGTCAGAGGAATGGTTCAAAACATAGACAGCAAGAAGAATCAGTCTTCGAGTACTTAAGTCGGCATTTTGCCCTTTGTATTTAATTCCGATGCAATTTCTTTGTTTCATCGTCAATAAGAAGGTCCAAGCGATACAGTAAAACTGAAGTCAAGCATCGTAATCAATAACTAGTGTCACAGGAATGGTTCAAAACATAGTCAGTAAGAAGAGTCAGTCTTCTTGTACTTAAGAAGGCTTTGTGGCGTTTCTATTTAACACCGATGCAATTTCTGTGTTTCATCGTCAATAAGAAGGTCAGAGGGATACAGTAAACCTGAATTGAAGCATCGGGATCTATAACTAGTGTCACAGGAATGGTTCAAACCATAGTCAGTAAGAAGAGTCAGTCTTCTTGTACTTATGTCGGCATTGTGCCTTTTGTATTTAATTCCGATGCAATTTCTGAGTTTCATCGTCAATAAGAGGGTCCAAGGGATACAGTAAACCTGAAGTGAAGCATCGGAACCTATAACTAGTGTAACAGGAATGGTTCAAAGCATAGACAGTAAGAAAAGTCAGTCGTCTTGTACTTAAGTCGGCATTGTGCCTTTTCTATTTAATTCCGATGCAACTTCTGTGTTTCATCGTAAATAAGAAGATCCAAGGGATACAGTAAACCTCAAGTGAAGCATCGGAATCTATAACTAGTGTCACAGGAATGGTTCAATACATAGACAGTAGGAAGAGCCAGTCTTTTTGTACTTAAGTCGGCATTGTGCCTTTTGTATTTAATTCCGATGCCATTTCTGTGTTTCGTCGTCAATAAGAACGTCAGAGGGATACAGTAAACCTGAAGTGAAGCATCGGAATCCATAGCTAGTGTCACCGGAAAAGTTCAAAACATAGACTGGAAGAAGAGCCAGTCTTCTTGTCCTTAAGTCGGCATTGTGCCGTTTGTATTTAATTCCGATGAATTTTCTGTGTTTCATCGTCAATAAGAAGGTCCAAGGGATACAGTAAACCTGGAGTGAAGTATCGGATTCTGTAACTAGTGTCACAGGAATGGTTCAAAACATAGACAGTAAGAAGAGTCAGTCATCTTGTACTTAAGTCGGCAATGTGCCTTTTCTATTTAATTCCGATGCAATTTCTGTGTTTCATCGTCAATAAGAAGGTACAAGGGATACAGTAAAACTGGAGTGAAGCATCGGAATCTATGACTAGTGTCAATGGAATGGTTCAAAACATAGACAGTAAGAAGAGTCAGTCTTCTTGTTCTTAATTCGGCATTGTGCCTTTTGTATTTAATTCCGATGCAATTTCTGTATTTCATCGTCAATAAGAAGGTCAAAGGTATCCAGTAAACCTGATGTGAAGCATCGGAATCTATAACTAGTGTCACAGGAATGGTTCAAATCATAGTCAGTAGGAAGAGTCGGTCTTCATGTACTTATGTCGGCATTGCGCCTTTTGTATTTAATTGCGATGCAATTTCTGTGTTTCATCGTCAATAAGAAGGTCCAAGGGATACAGTAAACCTGAAGTGAAGCATGGGACTCTACAACTAGTGTCACAGAAATGGTTCAAAACATAGACAGTAGATGAGTCAGTCTTCTTGTACGTAAGTCGGCATTTTGCCTGTTTTATTTAATTCCGATGCAATTTCTGTGTTTCATCGTCAATAAGAAGGTCCAAGGGAAACAGTAAACCTGAAGTGAAGCATCGGAATATATAACTAGTGTCACAGGAATGGTTCAAAACATAGTCAGTAATAAGAGTCAGTATTCTTGCACTTAAGTCGGCATTGTGCCTTTTCTATTTAATTCAGTTGTAATTTCTGTGTTTCATCGTCAATAAGAAGGTCCAAGGGATACAGTAAACCTGGAGTGAAGCATCGGAATTTATAACTAGTATCACAGGAATGGTTCAAAAAAGAGACAGTAAGAAGAGTCAGTCTTCTTGTACTTAAGTCGACATTGTGCCTTTTCTATTTATTTACGCTGCAATTTCTGTGTTTCATCGTCAATAAGAAGGTCCAAGGGTACAGTAAACCTGAAGTGAAGCATCGGAATCTATAACTAGTGTCACAGGAATGGTTCAAAGCATAGTCAGTAAGAGGAGTCAGTCTTCTTGTCCTTAAGTTGGCATTGTCCCTTTTGTATTTAATTCCGATGCAATTTCTGTGTTTCATCGGCAATAAGGTCAGAGGGATACAGTAAAACTGAAGAGAAGCATCGGAATCCAAATCTAGTGTCACAGGAATGGTTCAAAACATAGACAGTAGGAAGAGTCAGTCCTCTTGTACTTAATCCGCATTGTGCCTTTTGAACTTAATTCCGATGCAATTTCTGTGTTTCATCGTCATTAAGAAGGTCCAAGGTATACAGTAAACCAGAAGTGAAGCATCGGAATATATAACTAGTGTCACAGGAATGGGTCAAAACATAGTCAGTGAGAAGAATCAGTCTTCTTGTACTTATGTCGGCATTGTGCCTTTTCTATTTAATTCCGATGCAATTTCTGTGTTTCATCGTCAATAAGAAGGTCCAAGGGATATAGTGAACTTGGAGTGAAGCATCGTAATCTATAACTAGTGTCACAGGAATGGTTCAAAACATAGACAGTAAGAAGAGTCAGTCTTCTTGTACCTAAGTCGACATTGTGCCTTTTCTATTTCATTCCGATGCAATTTCAGTGTTTCATCGTCAATAAGAAGGTCAGAGGGATACAATAAACCTGAAGTGAAGCATCGGAATCTATAACTAGTGTCTCAGGAATGGTTCAAAACATTGTCGGTAAGAAAATTCAGTCTTCTTGTACTTAAGTCGGCATTGTGCCTTTTGTATTTAATTCCGTTGCAATTTTTGTGTTTCATCGTCAATACGAAGGTCCAAGGCATACAGTAAACCTGGAGTGTAGCATGGGAATCTATAACTAGTGTCACAGGAATGGTTCAAAACATAGACAGTAAAAAGAGTCACTCTTCGCGTACTTAAGTCGGCATTGTGCCTTTTGTATTTAATTCCGATGCAATTTTTGTGTTTCATCGTCAATAAGAAGGTCCAAGGGATACAGTAATCCTGAAGTGAAGCATCAGAATCTATAACTAGTGTCACAGCAATGGTTCAAAACATAGTCAGTATGAAGAGTCAGTCTTCTTGTACTTAAGTCTTCATTGTGCCTTTTCTATTTAATTCCAATGCAATATCTGTGTTTCATCGTCAATAAGTAGGTCAGAGGGATACGGTAAACCTGAAGCGAAGCATCGGAATCTATAGCTAGTGTCACAGGAATGGTTCAAATCGTAGTCAGTAAGAAGAGTCAGTCTTCTTGTCCTTAAGTTGGCATTGTGCCTTTCGTATTTCATTCCGATGCAATATCTGTGTTTCATCGTCACTAAGAAGGTCCAAGGGTTACAGTAAACCTGGAGTGAAGCATCGGAATCAATAACTAGTGTCACAGGAATGGTTCAAATCATAGACAGTAAGAAGAGTCAGTCTTCTTGTACTTAAGTCGGCATTGTGCCTTTTTTATTTAATTCCGATGCAAATTCTGTGTTTCATCGTCAATAAGAAGGTCCACGGAATACTGTAATCCTCAAGTGAAGCATCGGAATCTATAACTAGTGTCACAGGAATTGTTCAAAACAAAGTCAGTAGGACGAGTCGGTCTTCATGTACTTAAGTCTGCATTGTGCCTTTTGTATTTAATTTCGATGCCATTTCTGTGTTTCATCGTCAATAAGAAGGTCCAAGGGATACAGTAAACCTGAAGTGAAGCATCGGAATCAATAACTAGTGTCACAGGAATGGTTCAAAACATAGACAGTTGGAAGAGTGAGTCTTCTTGTACTTAAGTCGGCAATGTGCCTTTTGTATTTAATTCCGATGCAATTTCTGTGTTTCATCGTCAATAAGAAGGTCCAAGGGATACAGTAAACCTGAAGTGAAGCATCGGAATCTATAAATAGTGTCACAGGAATGGTTCTAAACATAGACAGTAAGAAGAGTCAGTCTTCTTGTACTTAAGTCGGCATTGTGCCTTTTGTATTAAATTCCGATGCAATGTCTGTGTATCATCGTCAATAAGAAGTTCAGAGGGATACAGGAAACCTGAAGTGAAGCATCAGAACCTATAACTAGTGTCACAGGAATGGTTCAAACATAGACAGTAAGAAAAGTCAGTCGTCTTGTACTTAAGTCGGCATTGTGCATTTTCTATTTAATTCAGTTGCAATCTCTGTGTTTCATCGACAATAAGAAGGTCAGAGGGATACAATAAACCTGAAGTGAAGCATCGGAATCTATAAGTAGTGTCACAGGAATGGTTCAAAACTTAGTCAGTAAGAACAGCCAGTCTTCTTGTCCCTAAGTCGGAATTGTGCCTTTTTTATTTAATTCCGATGCAATTTCTGTGTTTCATCGTAAATAAGAAGATCCAAGGGATACAGTAAACCTCAAGTGAAGCATCGGAATCTATAACTAGTGTCAAAGGAATGGTTCAAAACATAGACAACAAGAAGAGTCAGTCTTCGAGTACTTAAGTCGGCATTTTGCCCTTTGTATTTAATTCCGATGCAATTTCTGTGTTTCATCGTCAATAAGAAGGTCCAAGGGATACAGTAAAACTCAAGTCAAACATCGTAATCTATAACTAGTGTCACAGAAATGGTTCAAATCATAGCCAGTAAGAAGAGTCAGTCTTCTTGGACTTAAGAAGGCTTTGTGGCGTTTCTATTTAACACCGATGCAATTTCTGTGTTTCATCGTCAATAAGAAGGTCAGAGGGATACAGTAAACCTGAATTGAAGCATCGGGATCTATAACTAGTGTCACAGGAATGGTTCAAATCATAGTCAGTAAGAAGAGTCAGTCTGCTTGTACTTATGTCGGCATTGTGCCTTTTGTATTTAATTCCGATGCAATTTCTGAGTTTCATCGTCAATAAGAGGGTCCAAGGGATACAGTAAACCTGAAGTGAAGCATCGGAACCTATAACTAGTGTCACAGGAATGGTTCAAAGCATAGACAGTATGAAAAGTCAGTCGTCTTGTACTTAAGTCCTCATTGTGCCTTTTCTATTTAATTCCGATGCAATTTCTGTGTTTCATCGTAAATAAGAAGATCCAAGGGATACAGTAAACCTCAAGTGAAGCATCGGAATCTATAACTAGTGTCACAGGAATGGTTCAAAACATAGTCAGTAGGAAGAGTCGGTCTTCATGTACTTAAGTCGGCATTGTGCCTTTTGTATTAAATACCGATGCAAATTCTGTGTTTCATCGTCAATAATAAGGTCCAAGGGATACAGTAAACCTGAAGTGAAGCATCGGAATCTATAACTAGTGTCACAGGAATGGTTCAAAACATAGACAGTAAGAAGAGTCAGTCTTCTTGTACTTAAGTCGGCATTGTGCCTTTTCTATTTAATTCCGATGCAATTTCTTTGATTCATCGTCAATAAGAAGGCCCAAGAGATACAGTAAACCGGAAGTAAAGCATCGGACTCTACAACTAGTGTCACAGAAATGGTTCAAAACATAGACAGTAGATGAGTCAGTCTTCTTGTGCTTAAGTCGGCATTTTGCCTCTTGTATTTAATTCCGATGCAATTTCGGTGTTTCATCGTCAATAAGAAGCACCAAGGGATACAGTAAACCTGGAGTGAAGCATCGGAATCTATAACTAGTATCACAGCAATGGTTCAAAACATAGACAGTAAGAAGAGTCAGTCTTCTTGTACTTAAGTCGACATTGTGCCTTTTCTATATATTTACGATGCAATTTCTGTGTTTCATCGTCAATAAGAAGGTCAGAGGGATACAATAAACCTGAAGTGAAGCATCGGAATCTATAACTAGTGACACAGGAATGGTTCAATACATAGTCAGTAAGAACAGTCAGTCTTCTTGTCCCTAAGTCGGCATTGTGCTTTTTTATTTAATTCCGATGTAATTACTGTGTTTCATCGTCAATACGAAGGTCAAAGGGATACAGTAAACCTGGAGTGGAGCATCGGAATCTATAACTAGTGTCACAGGAACGGTTCAAAACATAGACAGTAAGAAGAGTCAGTGTTCGTGTACTTAAGTCGGCATTTTGCCCTTCGGATTTAATTCCGATGCAATTTCTGTGTTTCATCGTCAATAAGATGGTCCAAGGGATACAGTAAACCTGAAGTGAAGCATCGGAATTTATAACTAGTGTCACAGGAATGGTTCAAAACATAGTCAGTAAGAAAAAACAGACTTCGTGTACTGAAGTCTTCATTGTGCCTTTTCTATTTAATTCCGATGCAATTTCTTTATCTCATCGTCAATAAGAAGATCCAAGGGATACAGTAAACCTGGAGTGAAGCATCGGAATCTATAACTAGTGTCAATGGAACGGTTCAAAACACAGACAATAAGAAGAGTACGTCTTCTTGTCCTTAAGTCGGCATTGTGCCTTTTGTATTTAATTCCGATGCAATTTCTGTGTTTCATCGTCAATAAGAATGTCCAAGGGAACAGTAAACGTGAAGTGAAGCACCGGAATCTATAACTAGTGTCACAGGAAGTGTTCAAAACATAGTCAGTAAGAAGAGTCAGTTTTCTTGTCCTTAAGTTGGCATTGTCCCTTTTGTATTTAGTTCCGATGCAATTTCTGTGTTTCTTCGGCAATAAGTTCAGAGGGATACAGGAAAACTGAAGTGAAGCATCGGAATCTGAAATTAGTGTCACAGGAATGGTTCAAAACATAGACAGTAGGAAGAGTCAGTCCTCTTGTACTTAAGTCCGCATTGTGCCTTTTGTATTTAATTCCGAAGCAATTTCTGTGTTTCATCGGCAATAATGTCAGAGGGATACAGTAAAACTGAAGTGAAGTATCGGAATCCAAAACTAGTGTCACAGGAATGGTTCAAAACATAGACAGTAGGAAGAGTCAGTCCTCTTGTACTTAAGTCCGCATTGTGCCTTTTGTATTTAATTCCGATGCTATTTCTGTGTTTCATCGTCAATAAGAAGGTCCAAGGTATACAGTAAACCAGAAGTGAAGCATCGGAATATATAACTAGTGTCACAGGAATTGTTCAAATCATAGTCAGTAAGAAGAATCAGTCTTCTTGTACTTAAGTCGGCATTGTACCTTTTCTATTTAATTCCGATTCAATTTCTGTGTTTCATCGTCAATAAGAAGGTCCAAGGGATATAGTGAACTTGGAGTGAAGCAACGTAATCTATAACTAGTGTCACAGGAATGGTTCAAAGCATAGACAGTAAGAAGAGTCAGTCTTCTTGTTCCTAATTCGACATTGTGCCTTTTCTATTTAATTCCGATGCAATTTCAGTGTTTCATCGCCAATAAGAAGATCAGAGGGATACAATAAACCCGAAGTGATACATCGGAATCTATAACTAGTGTCACAGGAATGGTTCAATAAATAGTCAGTAAGAAGAATCAGTCTTCTTGTACTTAAGTCGGCATTGTACCTTTTGTATTTAATTCCGATGCAATTTCTGTGTTTCATCGTCAATACGAAGATCCAAGGGATACAGTTAACCTGGAGTGTAGCTCGGAATCTATAACTAGTGTCACAGGAATGGTTCAAAACATAGACAGTAAGAAGAGTCCCTCTTCGTGTACTTAAGTCGGCATTGTGCCTTTTGTATTTAATTCCGATGCAATTTCTGTGTTTCATCGTCAATAAGAAGGTCCACGGAATACTGTAAACCTCAAGTGAAGCATCGGAATCTATAACTAGTATCACAGGAACTGCTCAAAACATAGTCAGTAGGAAGAGTCGGTCCTCATGTACTTAAGTCTGCATTGTGCCTTTTGTATTTAATTCCGATGCAATTTCTGTGTTTCATCGTCAATAAGAAGGTCCAAGGGATACAGTAAACCTGAAGTGAAGCATCGGAATTTATAACTAGTGTCACAGGAATGGTTCAAAACATATTCAGTAGGAAGAGTCAGTCTTCTTGTACTTAAGTCGGCAATGTGCCTTTTCTATTTAATTCTGATGCAATTTCAGTGTTTCATCGTCAATAAGAAGGTCAGAGGGATACAGTAAACCAGAAGTAAAGCATCCGAATCTATAACTAGCGTCACAGAAATGGTTCAAATCATAGTCAGTAAAAAGCGTCTGTCTTCTTGTACTTAAGTCGGCATTGTGCCTTTTGTATTTAATTCCGATGCAATTTCTGTGTTTCATCGTCAATAAGAAGGTCAGTGGGATACAGTAAACCAGAAGTGGAGCATCGTAATCTATAACTAGTGTCACTGGAATGGTTCAAAACATAGTCAGTAAAAAGAGTCAGTCGTTTTGTACTTAATTCGGCAATGTGCCTTTTGTGTTTAATTCCGATGCAATTTCTGTGTTTCATCGTCAATAAGAAGGTCCAAGGGATACAGTAAACCTAAAGTGAAACATCGGAATCTATAACTAGTGTCACAGGAATGGTTCAAAACATAGACAGTAAGATGAGTCAGTCTTCTTGTACTTAAGTCGGCATTGTGCTTTTTGTGTTTCATTCCCATGCAATTTCTGTGTTTCATCGTCAGTAAGAAGGTCCAAGGGATACAGTAAACCTCAAGTGAAGCATCGGAATCCATAACTAGTATCACAGGAATGGTTCAAAACATAATCAGTAGGAAGTGTCGGTCTTCATGTAGTTAAGTCGGCATTGTGCCTTTTGTATTTAATTCCGATGCAATTTCTGTGTTTCATCGGCAATAAGGTCAGAGGGATAAGTAAACCTGAAGTGAAGCATCGGAATCTATAACTAGTGTCACAGGAATGGTTCAAAACATAGACAGTAGGAAGAGTCAATCTTCTTGTACTTATGTCTTCATTGTGCCTTTTCTATTTAATTCCGATGCAATTTCTGTGTTTCATCGTCAATAGGAAGGTCCAAGGTATACAGTAAAACTGAAGTGAAACATCGGAATCTATAACTAGTGTCACAGGAATGGTTCAAAACATAGTCAGTAATAAGAGTCAGTCTTCTTGTACTTAAGTCGGCATTGTGCCTTTTCTATTTAATTCAGTTGCAATTTCTGTGTTTCATCGACAATAAGAAGGTCCAAGGGATAGAGTAAACCTGCAGTTAAGCATCGGAATCTATAACTAGTGTCACAGGAATGGTTCAAAACATAGACAGTAAGAAGAGTCAGTCTTCTTGCACTTAAGTCGACATTGTGCCTTTTCTATTTATTTCCGATGCAATTTCTGTGTTTCATCGTCAATAAGAAGGTCAGAGGGATACAATAAACCTAAAGTGAAGCATCGGAATCTATAACTAGTGTCACAGGAATGGTTCAAAACATAGTCAGTAAGAACAGTCACTCTTCCTGTCCCTAAGTCGGCATTGTGCCTTTTTTATTTAATTCCGATGCAATTTCTGTGTTTCATCGTCAATAAGAAGGTCCAAGGGATACAGTAAACCTGGAGTGTAGCATCGGAATCTATAACTAGTGTCAGAGGAATGGTTCACAACATAGACAGGAAGAAGAGTCAGTCTTCGTGTACTTAAGTCGGCATTTTGCCCATTGTATTTAATTCCGATGCAATTTCTGTGTTTCATCTTCAATACGAAGGTCCAAGGGATACAGTAAAACTGAAGTCAAGCATCGTAATCTATAACTAGTGTCACAGGAATGGTTCAAATCATAGCCAGTAAGAAGAGCCAGTCTTATTGTACTTAAGTAGACATTGTGGCGTTTCTGTTTAATTCCGACGCAAGTTCTGCGTTTCATCGTCAATAAGAAGGTCAGAGGGATACAGTAAAACTGAAGTGAAGTATCGGGATCTATAACTAGTGTCACAGGAATGGTTCAAATCATAGTCAGTAAGAAGAGTCAGTCTTCTTGTACTTATGTCGGCATTGTGCCTTTTGTATTTAATTCCGATGCAATTTCTGACTTTCATCGTCAATAAGAGGGTCCAAGGGATACAGTAAACCTGAAGTGAAGCATCGGAACTTATAACTAGTGTCACAGGACTGGTTCAAAGCATAGACAGTACGAAAAGTCAGTCGTCTTGTACTTAAGTCGGCATTGTGCCTTTTGTATTTAATTCCGATGCAATTTCTGTGTTTCATCGTAAATAAGAAGATCCAAGGGATACAGTAAACCTCAAGTGAAGCATCAGAATCTATAACTAGTGTCACAGGAATGGTTCAGAACATAGTCAGTAGGAAGAGTCGGTCTTCATGTACTTAAGTCGGCATTGTGCCTTTTGTATTAAATACCGATGCAATTTCTGTGTTTCTGCGTCAATAATAAGGTCCAAGGGAAACAGTAAACCTGAAGTGAAGCATCGGAATCTATAACTAGTGTCACAGGAATGTTTCAATACATAGACAGTCGGAAGAGTCAGTCTTTTTGTACTTAAGTCGGCATTGTGCCTTTTGTATTTAATTCCTATGCCATTTCTGTGTTTCGTCGTCAATACGAACGTCAGAGGGATACAGTAAACCTGAAGTGAAGCATCGGAATCCATAGCTAGTGTCACCGGAAAGGTTCAAAACATAGTCAGTAAGAAGAGTCAGTCTTCTTGTCCTTAAGTCGGCATTGTGCCTTTTGTATTTAATTCCGATGAATTTTCTGTGTTTCATCGTCAATAAGAAGGTCCAAAAAATACAGTAAACCTGGAGTGAAGTATCGGATTCTATAACTAGTGTCACACGAATGGTTCAAAACATAGACAGTAAGAAGAGTCAGTCTTCTTGTACTTAAGTCCGCATTGTGCCTTTTGTATTTAATTCCGATGCAATTTCTGTGTTTCATCGTCTATAAGAAGGTCCAAGGAATACAGTGAACCTGAAGTGAAGCATCGGAATCCATAACTAGTGTCACAGGAATGTTTCAATACATAGACAGTCGGAAGAGTCAGTCTTTTTGTACTTAAGTCGGCATTGTGCCTTTTGTATTTAATTCCGATACAATTTCTGTGTTTCATCGTCAACAAGAAGGTCAGAGGGATACAGTAAACCTGAAGTGAAGCATCGCAATCTATAACTAGTGTCACAGGAATGGTTCGAAACATAGTCAGTAAGAATAGTCAGTCTTCTCGTACTTATGTCGGCATTGTGCCTTTCGTATTTAATTCCGATGCAATTTTTGTGTTTCATCGTCAATATGAAGGTCAGAGGGATACAGTATACCTGAAGTGAAGCATCGAAATCTATAACTAGAGTCACAGGAATGGTTCAAATCATACACATTAAGAGGGGTCCGTTTCTTGTACTTAAGTCGGCATTGTGCCTTTTGTATTTAATTCCGATGCAATTTCTGTGTTTCATCGTCAATAAGACGGTCCAAGGGATGCAGTAAAACTGAAGTCAAGCATCGGAATCTATAACTAGTGTCACAGGAACGGTTATAAACATAGCCAGTAAGAGGAGTCAGTCTTCTTGTACTTAAGTAGGCATTGTGGCGTTTCTATTTAATTCCGATGCAATTTCTGTGTTTCATCGTCAATACGAAGGTCAGAGGGATACAGTAAACCTGAAGTCAAGCATCCGAATCTATAACTAGTGTCACAGGAATGGTTCAAAACAAAGTCAGTAAAAAGGGTCAGTCTTCTTTTACTTAAGTCGGCATTGTGCACTCTGTATTTAATTCCGATGCAATTTTTGTGGTTCATCGCCAATAAGAAGGTCAGAGGGGTACAGTTAACCTGAAGTGAAGCATCGGGATCTATAACTAGTGTCACACGAATAATTTAAAGCATTGTCAGTAAGAAGAGTCAGTCTTCTTGTACTTAAGTCGGCATTGTGCCTTTTGTGTTTAATTCCGATGCAATTTCTGTGTTTCATCGTCAATAAGAAGGTCCAAGGGATACAGTAAACCTGAAGTGAAGCATCGGAATCTATAACTATTGTCACAGGAATGGTTCAAAACATAGACAGTAAGATGAGTCAGTTTTCTTGTACTTAAGTCGGCATTGTGATTTTAGTATTTAATTCCGATGCCATTTCTGTGTTTCATACTCAACATGAAAGTCAGAGGGATACAGTAAACCTGAAGTGAAGCATCGGAATCTATAGCTAGTGTCACCGGAATGGTTCAAAACATAGTCAATAAGAAGAGTCAGTCATCTTGTCCTTAAGTCGGCATTGTGCCTTTTGTATTTAATTCCGATGAATATTCTGTGTTTCATCGTCAATAAGAATGTCCAAGGGAACAGTAAACGTGAAGTGAAGCACCGGAATCTATAACTAGTGTCACAGGAAGTGTTCAAAACATAGTCAGTAAGAAGAGTCAGTCTTCTTGTCCTTAAGTTGGCATTGTCCCTTTTGTATTTAGTTCCGATGCAATTTCTGTGTTTCATCGGCAATAAGTTCAGAGGGATACAGTAAAACTGAAGTGAAGCATCGGAATCTGAAATTAGTGTCACAGGAATGGTTCAATACATAGACAGTAGGAAGAGTCAGTCCTCTTGTACTTAAGTCCGCATTGTGCCTTTTGTATTTAATTCCGATGCAATTTCTGTGTTTCATCGGCAATAAGGTCAGAGGGATACAGTAAAACTGAAGTGAAGCATCGGAATCCAAAACTAGTGTCACAGGAATGGTTCAAAACATAGACAGTAGGAAGAGTCAGTCCTCTTGTACCTAAGTCCGCATTGTGCCTTTTGTATTTAATTCCGATGCAATTTCTGTGGTTCATCGTCAATAAGAAGGTCCAAGGTATACAGTAAACCAGAAGTGAAGCATCGGAATATATAACTAGTGTCACAGGAATTGTTCAAATCATAGTCAGTAAGAAGAATCAGTCTTCTTGTACTTAAGTGGACATTGTACCTTTTCTATTTAATTCCGATTCAATTTCTGTGTTTCATCGTCAATAAGAAGGTCCAAGGGATATAGTGAACTTGGAGTGAAGCAACGTAATCTATAACTAGTGTCGCAGGAATGGTTCAAAGCATAGACAGTAAGAAGAGTCAGTCTTCTTGTTCCTAATTCGACATTGTGCCTTTTCTATTTAATTCCGATGCAATTTCAGTGTTTCATCGCCAATAAGAAGGTCAGTGGGATACAGTAAACCAGAAGTGGAGCATCGTAATCTATAACTAGTGTCACAGGAATGGTTCAAAACATAGTCAGTAAAAATAGTCAGTCGTTTTGTACTTAATTCGGCATTGTGCCTTTTGTGTTTAATTCCGATGCAATTTCTGTGTTTCATCGTCAATAAGAAGGTCCACGGAATACTGTAAACCTCAAGTGAAGCATCGGAATCTATAACTAGTATCACAGGAATTGCTCAAAACATAGTCAGTAGGAAGAGTCGGTCCTCATGTACTTAAGTCTGCATTGGCCTTTTGTATTTAATTCCGATGCAATTTCTGTGTTTCATCGTCAATAAGAAGGTCCAAGGGATACAGTAAACCTGAAGTGAAGCATCGGAATTTATAACTAGTGTCACAGGAATGGTTCAAAACATATTCAGTAGGAAGAGTCAGTCTTCTTGTACTTAAGTCGGCAATGTGCCTTTTCTATTTAATTCTGATGCAATTTCAGTGTTTCATCGTCAAAAAGAAGGTCAGAGGGATACAGTAAACCAGAAGTAAAGCATCCGAATCTATAACTAGCGTCACAGAAATGGTTCAAATCATAGTCAGTAAAAAGCGTCTGTCTTCTTGTACTTAAGTCGGCATTGTGCCTTTTGTATTTAATTCCGATGCATTTTCTGTGTTTCATCGTCAATAAGAAGGTCAGTGGGATACAGTAAACCAGAAGTGGAGCATCGTAATCTATAACTAGTGTCACAGGAATGGTTCAAAACATAGTCAGTAAAAAGAGTCAGTCGTTTTGTACTTAATTCGGCATTGTGCCTTTTGTGTTTAATTCCGATGCAATTTCTGTGTTTCATCGTCAATAAGAAGGTCCAAGGGATACAGTAAACCTAAAGTGAAACATCGGAATCTATAACTAGTGTCACAGGAATGGTTCAAAACATAGACAGTAAGATGAGTCAGTCTTCTTGTACTTAAGTCGGCATTGTGCTTTTTGTGTTTCATTCCCATGCAATTTCTGTGTTTCATCGTCAGTAAGAAGGTCCAAGGGATACAGTAAACCTCAAGTGAAGCATCGGAATCCATAACTAGTATCACAGGAATGGTTCAAAACATAATCAGTAGGAAGTGTCGGTCTTCATGTAGTTAAGTCGGCATTGTGCCTTTTGTATTTAATTCCGATGCAATTTCTGTGTTTCATCGGCAATAAGGTCAGAGGGATAAGTAAACCTGAAGTGAAGCATCGGAATCTATAACTAGTGTCACAGGAATGGTTCAAAACATAGACAGTAGGAAGAGTCAATCTTCTTGTACTTATGTCTTCATTGTGCCTTTTCTATTTAATTCCGATGCAATTTCTGTGTTTCATCGTCAATAGGAAGGTCCAAGGTATACAGTAAAACTGAAGTGAAACATCGGAATCTATAACTAGTGTCACAGGAATGGTTCAAAACATAGTCAGTAATAAGAGTCAGTCTTCGTGTACTTAAGTCGGCATTGTGCCTTTTCTATTTAATTCAGTTGCAATTTCTGTGTTTCATCGACAATAAGAAGGTCCAAGGGATAGAGTAAACCTGCAGTTAAGCATCGGAATCTATAACTAGTGTCACAGGAATGGTTCAAAACATAGACAGTAAGAAGAGTTAGTCTTCTTGTACTTAAGTCGAAATTGTGCCTTTTCTATTTATTTCCTATGCAATTTCTGTCTTTCATCGTCAGTAAGAAGGTCAGAGGGATACAATAAACCTGAAGTGAAGCATCGGAATCTATAACTAGTGTCACAGGAATGGTTCAAAACATAGTCAGTAAGAACAGTCACTCTTCCTGTCCCTAAGTCGGCATTGTGCCTTTTTTATTTAATTCCGATGCAATTTCTGTGTTTCATCGTCAATAAGAAGGTCCAAGGGATACAGTAAACCTGGAGTGTAGCATCGGAATCTATAACTAGTGTCAGAGGAATGGTTCACAACATAGACAGGAAGAAGGGTCAGTCTTCGTGTACTTAAGTCGGCATTTTGCCCATTGTATTTAATTCCGATGCAATTTCTGTGTTTCATCTTCAATACGAAGGTCCAAGGGATACAGTAAAACTGAAGTCAAGCATCGTAATCTATAACTAGTGTCACAGGAATGGTTCAAATCATAGCCAGTAAGAAGAGCCAGTCTTATTGTACTTAAGTAGACATTGTGGCGTTTCTGTTTAATTCCGATGCAAGTTCTGCGTTTCATCGTCAATAAGAAGGTCAGAGGGATACAGTAAAACTAAAGTGAAGCATCGGGATCTATAACTAGTGTCACAGGAATGGTTCAAATCATAGTCAGCAAGAAGAGTCAATCTTCTTGTACTTATGTCGGCATTGTGCCTTTTGTATTTCATTCCGATGCAATTTCTGACTTTCATCGTCAATAAGAGGGTCCAAGGGATACAGTAAACCTGAAGTGAAGCATCGGAACCCATAACTAGTGTCACAGGACTGGTTCAAAGCATAGACAGTACGAAAAGTCAGTCGTCTTGTACTTAAGTCGGCATTGTGCCTTTTGTATTTAATTCCGATGCAATTTCTGTGTTTCATCGTCAATAAGACGGTCCAAGGGATGCAGTAAAACTGAAGTCTAGCATCGGAATCTATAACTAGTGTCACAGGAACGGTTATAAACATAGCCAGTAAGAGGAGTCAGTCTTCTTGTACTTAAGTAGGCATTGTGGCGTTTCTATTTAATTCCGATGCAATTTCTGTGTTTCATCGTCAATACGAAGGTCAGAGGGATACAGTAAACCTGAAGTCAAGCATCCGAATCTATAACTAGTGTCACAGGAATGGTTCAAAACAAAGTCAGTAAAAAGGGTCAGTCTTCTTTTACTTAAGTCGGCATTGTGCACTCTGTATTTAATTCCGATGCAATTTTTGTGGTTCATCGCCAATAAGAAGGTCAGAGGGGTACAGTTAACCTGAAGTGAAGCATCGGGATCTATAACTAGTGTCACAGGAATAATTTAAAGCATTGTCAGTAAGAAGAGTCAGTCTTCTTGTACTTAAGTCGGCATTGTGCCTTTTGTGTTTAATTCCGATGCAATTTCTGTGTTTCATCGTCAATAAGAAGGTCCAAGGGATACAGTAAACCTGAAGTGAAGCATCGGAATCTATAACTATTGTCACAGGAATGGTTCAAAACATAGACAGTAAGATGAGCCAGTTTTCTTGTACTTAAGTCGGCATTGTGATTTTAGTATTTAATTCCGATGCCATTTCTGTGTTTCATCCTCAACATGAAAGTCAGAGGGATACAGTAAACCTGAAGTGAAGCATCGGAATCTATAGCTAGTGTCACCGGAATGGTTCAAAACATAGTCAATAAGAAGAGTCAGTCATCTTGTCCTTAAGTCGGCATTGTGCCTTTTGTATTTAATTCCGATGAATATTCTGTGTTTCATCGTCAATAAGAATGTCCAAGGGAACAGTAAACGTGAAGTGAAGCACCGGAATCTATAACTAGTGTCACAGGAAGTGTTCAAAACATAGTCAGTAAGAAGAGTCAGTCTTCTTGTCCTTAAGTTGGCATTGTCCCTTTTGTATTTAGTTCCGATGCAATTTCTGTGTTTCATCGGCAATAAGTTCAGAGGGATACAGTAAAACTGAAGTGAAGCATCGGAATCTGAAATTAGTGTCACAGGAATGGTTCAATACATAGACAGTAGGAAGAGTCAGTCCTCTTGTACTTAAGTCCGCATTGTGCCTTTTGTATTTAATTCCGATGCAATTTCTGTATTTCATCGGCAATAAGGTCAGAGGGATACAGTAAAACTGAAGTGAAGCATCGGAATCCAAAACTAGTGTCACAGGAATGGTTCAAAACATAGACAGTAGGAAGAGTCAGTCCTCTTGTACTTAAGTCCGCATTGTGCCTTTTGTATTTAATTCCGATGCAATTTCTGTGGTTCATCGTCAATAAGAAGGTCCAAGGTATACAGTAAACCAGAAGTGAAGCATCGGAATATATAACTAGTGTCACAGGAATTGTTCAAATCATAGTCAGCAAGAAGAATCAGTCTTCTTGTACTTAAGTCGGCATTGTACCTTTTCTATTTAATTCCGATTCAATTTCTGTGTTTCATCGTCAATAAGAAGGTCCAAGGGATATAGTGAACTTGGAGTGAAGCAACGTAATCTATAACTAGTGTCGCAGGAATGGTTCAAAGCATAGACAGTAAGAAGAGTCAGTCTTCTTGTTCCTAATTCGACATTGTGCCTTTTCTATTTAATTCCGATGCAATTTCATTGTTTCATCGCCAATAAGAAGGTCAGTGGGATACAGTAAACCAGAAGTGGAGCATCGTAATCTATAACTAGTGTCACAGGAATGGTTCAAAACATAGTCAGTAAAAAGAGTCAGTCGTTTTGTACTTAATTCGGCATTGTGCCTTTTGTGTTTAATTCCGATGCAATTTCTGTGTTTCATCGTCAATAAGAAGGTCCACGGAATACTGTAAACCTCAAGTGAAGCATCGGAATCTATAACTAGTATCACAGGAATTGCTCAAAACATAGTCAGTAGGAAGAGTCGGTCCTCATGTACTTAAGTCTGCATTGGCCTTTTGTATTTAATTCCGATGCAATTTCTGTGTTTCATCGTCAATAAGAAGGTCCAAGGGATACAGTAAACCTGAAGTGAAGCATCGGAATTTATAACTAGTGTCACAGGAATGGTTCAAAACATATTCAGTAGGAAGAGTCAGTCTTCTTGTACTTAAGTCGGCAATGTGCCTTTTCTATTTAATTCTGACGCAATTTCAGTGTTTCATCGTCAAAAAGAAGGTCAGAGGGATACAGTAAACCAGAAGTAAAGCATCCGAATCTATAACTAGCGTCACAGAAATGGTTCAAATCATAGTCAGTAAAAAGCGTCTGTCTTCTTGTACTTAAGTCGGCATTGTGCCTTTTGTATATAATTCCGATGCAATTTCTGTGTTTCATCGTCAATAAGAAGGTCAGTGGGATACAGTAAACCAGAAGTGGAGCATCGTAATCTATAACTAGTGTCACAGGAATGGTTCAAAACATAGTCAGTAAAAAGAGTCAGTCGTTTTGTACTTAATTCGGCATTGTGCCTTTTGTGTTTAATTCCGATGCAATTTCTGTGTTTCATCGTCAATAAGAAGGTCCAAGGGATACAGTAAACCTAAAGTGAAACATCGGAATCTATAACTAGTGTCACAGGAATGGTTCAAAACATAGACAGTAAGATGAGTCAGTCTTCTTGTACTTAAGTCGGCATTGTGCTTTTTGTGTTTCATTCCCATGCAATTTCTGTGTTTCATCGTCAGTAAGAAGGTCCAAGGGATACAGTAAACCTCAAGTGAAGCATCGGAATCCATAACTAGTATCACAGGAATGGTTCAAAACATAATCAGTAGGAAGTGTCGGTCTTCATGTAGTTAGCATTGTGCCTTTTGTATTTAATTCCGATGCAATTTCTGTGTTTCATCGGCAATAAGGTCAGAGGGATAAGTAAACCTGAAGTGAAGCATCGGAATATATAACTAGTGTCACAGGAATGGTTCAAAACATAGACAGTAGGAAGAGTCAATCTTCTTGTACTTATGTCTTCATTGTGCCTTTTCTATTTAATTCCGATGCCATTTCTGTGTTTCATCGTCAATAGGAAGGTCCAAGGTATACAGTAAAACTGAAGTGAAACATCGGAATCTATAACTAGTGTCACAGGAATGGTTCAAAACATAGTCAGTAATAAGAGTCAGTCTTCTTGTACTTAAGTCGGCATTGTGCCTTTTCTATTTAATTCAGTTGCAATTTCTGTGTTTCATCGACAATAAGAAGGTCCAAGGGATAGAGCAAACCTGCAGTTAAGCATCGGAATCTATAACTAGTGTCACAGGAATGGTTCAAAACATAGACAGTAAGAAGAGTTAGTCTTCTTGTACTTAAGTCGACATTGTGCCTTTTCTATTTATTTCCGATGCAATTTCTGTGTTTCATCGTCAATAAGAAGGTCAGAGGGATACAATAAACCTGAAGTGAAGCATCGGAATCTATAACTAGTGTCACAGGAATGGTTCAAAACATAGTCAGTAAGAACAGTCACTCTTCCTGTCCCTAAGTCGGCATTGTGTCTTTTTTATTTAATTCCGATGCAATTTCTGTGTTTCATCGTCAATAAGAAGGTCCAAGGGATACAGTAAACCTGGAGTGTAGCATCGGAATCTATAACTAGTGTCAGAGGAATGGTTCACAACATAGACAGGAAGAAGAGTCAGTCTTCGTGTACTTAAGTCGGCATTGTGCCTTTTGTATTTAATTCCGATACAATTTCTGTGTTTCATCTTCAATACGAAGGTCCAAGGGATACAGTAAAACTGAAGTCAAGCATCGTAATCTATAACTAGTGTCACAGGAATGGTTCAAATCATAGCCAGTAAGAAGAGCCAGTCTTATTGTACTTAAGTAGACATTGTGGCGTTTCTGTTTAATTCCGATGCAAGTTCTGCGTTTCATCGTCAATAAGAAGGTCAGAGGGATACAGTAAAACTAAAGTGAAGCATCGGGATCTATAACTAGTGTCACAGGAATGGTTCAAATCATAGTCAGTAAGAAGAGTCAATCTTCTTGTACTTATGTCGGCATTGTGCCTTTTGTATTTCATTCCGATGCAATTTCTGACTTTCATCGTCAATAAGAGGGTCCAAGGGATACAGAAAACCTGAAGTGAAGCATCGGAACCCATAACTAGTGTCACAGGACTGGTTCAAAGCATAGACAGTACGAAAAGTCAGTCGTCTTGTACTTAAGTCGGCATTGTGCCTTTTGTATTTAATTCCGATGCAATTTCTGTGTTTCATCGTAAATAAGAAGATCCAAGGGATACAGTAAACCTCAAGTGAAGCATCAGAATCTATAACTAGTGTCACAGGAATGGTTCAGAACATAGTCAGTTGGAAGAGTCGGTCTTCATGTACTTAAGTCGGCATTGTGCCTTTTGTATTAAATACCGATGCAATTTCTGTGTTTCTGCGTCAATAATAAGGTCCAAGGGAAACAGTAAACCTGAAGTGAAGCATCGGAATCTATAACTAGTGTCACAGGAATGTTTCAATACATAGACAGTCGGAAGAGTCAGTCTTTTTGTACTTAAGTCGGCATTGTGCCTTTTGTATTTAATTCCTATGCCATTTCTGTGTTTCGTCGTCAATACGAACGTCAGAGGGATACAGTAAACCTGAAGTGAAGCATCGGAATCCATAGCTAGTGTCACCGGAAAGGTTCAAAACATAGTCAGTAAGAAGAGTCAGTCTTCTTGTTGTTAAGTCGGCATTGTGCCTTTTGTATTTAATTCCGATGAATTTTCTGTGTTTCATCGTCAATAAGAAGGTCCAAAAAATACAGTAAACCTGGAGTGAAGTATCGGATTCTATAACTAGTGTCACACGAATGGTTCAAAACATAGACAGTAAGAAGAGTCAGTCTTCTTGTACTTAAGTCCGCATTGTGCCTTTTGTATTTAATTCCGATGCAATTTCTGTGTTTCATCGTCTATAAGAAGGTCCAAGGAATACAGTGAACCTGAAGTGAAGCATCGGAATCTATAACTAGTGTCACAGGAATGTTTCAATACATAGACAGTCGGAAGAGTCAGTCTTTTTGTACTTAAGTCGGCATTGTGCCTTTTGTATTTAATTCCGATGCAATTTCTGTGTTTCATCGTCAACAAGAAGGTCAGAGGGATACAGTAAACCTGAAGTGAAGCATCGCAATCTATAACTAGTGTCACAGGAATGGTTCAAAACATAGTCAGTAAGAAGAGTCAGTCTTCTCGTACTTATGTCGGCATTGTGCCTTTCGTATTTAATTCCGATGCAATTTTTGTGTTTCATCGTCAATATGAAGGTCAGAGGGATACAGTATACCTGAAGTGAAGCATCGAAATCTATAACTAGAGTCACAGGAATGGTTCAAATCATAGACATTAAGAGGGGTCCGTTTGTTGTACTTAAGTCGGCATTGTGCCTTTTGTATTTAATTCCGATGCAATTTCTGTGTTTCATCGTCAATAAGACGGTCCAAGGGATGCAGTAAAACTGAAGTCAAGCATCGGAATCTATAACTAGTGTCACAGGAACGGTTATAAACATAGCCAGTAAGAGGAGTCAGTCTTCTTGTACTTAAGTAGGCATTGTGGCGTTTCTATTTAATTCCGATGCAATTTCTGTGTTTCATCGTCAATACGAAGGTCAGAGGGATACAGTAAACCTGAAGTCAAGCATCCGAATCTATAACTAGTGTCACAGGAATGGTTCAAAACAAAGTCAGTAAAAAGGGTCAGTCTTCTTTTACTTAAGTCGGCATTGTGCACTCTGTATTTAATTCCGATGCAATTTTTGTGGTTCATCGTCAATAAGAAGGTCAGAGGGGTACAGTTAACCTGAAGTGAAGCATCGGGATCTATAACTAGTGTCACAGGAATAATATAAGCATTGTCAGTAAGAAGAGTCAGTCTTCTTGTACTTAAGTCGGCATTGTGCCTTTTGTGTTTAATTCCGATGCAATTTCTGTGTTTCATCGTCAATAAGAAGGTCCAAGGGATACAGTAAACCTGAAGTGAAGCATCGGAATCTATAACTAGTGTCACAGGAATGGTTCAAAACATAGACAGTAAGATGAGTCAGTTTTCTTGTACTTAAGTCGGCATTGTGATTCTAGTATTTAATTCCGATGCCATTTCTGTGTTTCATCCTCAACATGAAAGTCAGAGGGCTACAGTAAACCTGAAGTGAAGCATCGGAATCTATAGCTAGTGTCACCGGAATGGTTCAAAACATAGTCAATAAGAAGAGTCAGTCATCTTGTCCTTAAATCGACATTGTGCCTTTTGTATTTAATTCCGATGAATATTCTGTGTTTCATCGTCAATAAGAAGGTCCAAGGGATACAGTAAACCTGGAGTGAAGCATCGGAATCTATTACTAGTGTCACAGGAATAGTTCACAACATAGACAGTAAGAAGAGTCAGTCTTCTTGTACTTAAGTCGGCATTGTGCCTTTTGTATTTAATTACGATTCAATTTCTGTGATTTATCGTCAAAAAGAAGGTCCAAGGGATACTGTAAACCTGAAGTGAAGCATCGTAATCTATAACTAGTGTCACAGGAATGTTTCAAATCATAGACAGTAAGAAGAGTCAGTCTTCTTGTACTTAAGTCGTCATTGTGCCTTTTGTATTTAATTCCGATGAATATTCTGTGTTTCATCGTCAATAAGAAGGTCCAAGGGATACAGTAAACCTGGAGTGAAGCATCGGAATCTATTACTAGTATCACAGGAATAGTTCACAACATAGACAGTAAGAAGAGTCAGTCTTCTTGTACTTAAGTCGGCATTGTGACTTTTGTATTTAATTACGATTCAATTTCTGTGTTTTATCGTCAAAAAGAAGGTCCAAGGGATACTGTAAACCTGAAGTGAAGCATCGGAATCTATTACTAGTGTCACAGGAATAGTTCACAACATAGACAGTAAGAAGAGTCAGTCTTTTTGTACTTAAGTCGGCATTGTGCCTTTTGTATTTAATTCCGACGCAATTTCTGTGTTTCATCGTCAATAAGAAGGTCCAAGGGGTACAGAAAAACTGAAGTCAAGCATCGGAATCTATAACTAGCGTCACAGGAATGGTTCAAAACATAGCCAGTATAAAGAGTCAGTCTTCTTATACCAAGTAGGAATTGTGGCGTTTCTATTTAATTCCGATTCAGTTTCTGTGTTTCATCGTCAATAAGAAGGTCAGAGGGATACAGTAAACCTGAAGTGAAGCATCGGGATCTATAACTAGTGTCACAGGAATGGTTCAAAACTTAGTCAGTGAGAAGAGTCAGTCCTCTTGTACTTAAGTCGGCATTGTGCCTTCTGTATTTAATTCCGATGCAATTTCCGTGTTTCATCGTCAATAAGAAGGTCAGGGTGATACAGTAAACCTGAAGTGAAGCATCCGAATCCATAACTAGTGTCACAGGAATGGTTCGAAACATAGTCAGTAAATAGAGTCAGCCTTCTTGTACTTCAGTCGGCATTGTCCATTTTGTATTTAATTCCGATGCAATTTCTGTGTTTCATCGTCAATAAGAAGGTCCAAGGGATATAGTTAACTTGGAGTGAAGCATCGGAATCTATAACTGGTGTCACAGGAATGGTTCAAAGCACAGACAGTATTAAGAGTCGGTCTTCATGTACTTAAGTCGGCATTGTGCCTTTTGTATTAAATACCGATGCAATTTCTGTGTTTCATCGTCAATAATAAGGTCCAAGGAATACAGTAAACCTGAAGTGAAGCATCGGAATCTATAACTAGTGTCACAGGAATGGTTCAAAACATAGTCAGTAAGAAGAGTCAGTCTTCTTGTACTTATGTCGGCATTGTGCCTTTTCTATTTAAATCAGTTGCAATTTCTGTGTTTCATCATCAATAAGAAGGTCCAAAGGATACAGTAAACCTGGAGTGAAGCATCGGAATCTATAACTAGTATCACAGGAATGGTTCAAAACATAGACAGTAAGAAGAGTCAGTCTTCTTGTACTTAAGTCGACATTGTGCCTTTTCTATTAATTTCCGATGCAATTTCTGTGTTTCATCGTCAATAAGAAGGACAGAGGGATACAATAAACCTGAAGTGAAGCATCGGAATCTATAACTAATGTCACAGGAATGGTTCAATACGTAGTCAGTAAGAACAGTCAGTCTTCTTGTCCCTAAGTCGGCATTGTGCATTTTTTATTTAATTCCGATGTAATTTCTGTGTTTCATCGTCAATAAGAAGGTCAAAGGGATACAGTAAACCTGGAGTGTAGCATCGGAATCTATAACTAGTGTCACAGGAATGGTTCAAAACATGGACGGAAAGAAGAGTCAGTGTTCGTGTACTTAAGTCGGCATTTTGCGCTTTGGATTTAATTCCGATGCAATTTCTGTGTTTCCTTGTCAATAAGAAGGTCCAAGGGATACAGTAAACCTGAAGTGAAGCATCGGAATCTATAACTAGTGTCACAGGAATGGTTCAAAACATAGTCAGTAAGAAGAGTCAGTCTTCTTGTCCTTAAGTTGGCATTGTCCCTTTTGTATTTAATTCGGATGCAATTTCTGTGTTTCATCGGCAATAAGGTCAGAGGGATACAGTAAAACTGAAGTGAAGCATCGGAATCCAAAACTAGTGTCACAGGATTGGTTCAAAACATAGACAGTAGGAAGAGTCAGTCCTCTTGTACTTAAGTCCGCATTGTGCCTTTTGTATTTAATTCCGATGCAATTTCTGTGTTTCATCGTCAATAAGATGGTCCAAGGTATACAGTAAACCAGAAGTGAAGCATCGGAATATATAACTAGTGTCACAGGAATGGTTCAAACATAGTCAGTAGGAAGAGTCGGTCTTCATGTACTTATGTCGGCATTGTGCATTTTGTATTTAATTCCGATGCAATTTCTGTGTTTCATCGTCAATAAGAAGGTCCAAGGGATATAGTTAACTTGGAGTGAAGCATCGGAATCTATAACTGGTGTCACAGGAATGGTTCAAAGCACAGACAGTATTAAGAGTCGGTCTTCATGTACTTAAGTCGGCATTGTGCCTTTTGTATTAAATACCGATGCAATTTCTGTGTTTCATCGTCAATAATAAGGTCCAAGGAATACAGTAAACCTGAAGTGAAGCATCGGAATCTATAACTAGTGTCACAGGAATGGTTCAAAACATAGTCAGTAAGAAGAGTCAGTCTTCTTGTACTTATGTCGGCATTGTGCCTTTTCTATTTAAATCAGTTGCAATTTCTGTGTTTCATCATCAATAAGAAGGTCCAAAGGATACAGTAAACCTGGAGTGAAGCATCGGAATCTATAACTAGTATCACAGGAATGGTTCAAAACATAGACAGTAAGAAGAGTCAGTCTTCTTGTACTTAAGTCGACATTGTGCCTTTTCTATTAATTTCCGATGCAATTTCTGTGTTTCATCGTCAATAAGAAGGACAGAGGGATACAATAAACCTGAAGTGAAGCATCGGAATCTATAACTAATGTCACAGGAATGGATCAATACGTAGTCAGTAAGAACAGTCAGTCTTCTTGTCCCTAAGTCGGCATTGTGCATTTTTTATTTAATTCCGATGTAATTTCTGTGTTTCATCGTCAATAAGAAGGTCAAAGGGATAAAGTAAACCTGGAGTGTAGCATCGGAATCTATAACTAGTGTCACAGGAATGGTTCAAAACATGGACGGAAAGAAGAGTCAGTGTTCGTGTACTTAAGTCGGCATTTTGCGCTTTGGATTTAATTCCGATGCAATTTCTGTGTTTCCTTGTCAATAAGAAGGTAAAAGGGATACAGTAAACCTGAAGTGAAGCATCGGAATCTATAACTAGTGTCACAGGAATGGTTCAAAACATAGTCAGTAAGAAGAGTCAGTCTTCTTGTCCTTAAGTTGGCATTGTCCCTTTTGTATTTAATTCGGATGCAATTTCTGTGTTTCATCGGCAATAAGGTCAGAGGGATACAGTAAAACTGAAGTGAAGCATCGGAATCCAAAACTAGTGTCACAGGAATGGTTCAAAACATAGACAGTAGGAAGAGTCAGTCCTCTTGTACTTAAGTCCGCATTGTGCCTTTTGTATTTAATTCCGATGCAATTTCTGTGTTTCATCGTCAATAAGATGGTCCAAGGTATACAGTAAACCAGAAGTGAAGCATCGGAATATATAACTAGTGTCACAGGAATGGTTCAAACATAGTCAGTAGGAAGAGTCGGTCTTCATGTACTTATGTCGGCATTGTGCATTTTGTATTTAATTCCGATGCAATTTCTGTGTTTCATCGTCAGTAAGAATGTCCAAGGGTTACAGTAAACCTGAAGTGAAGCATCGGAAACTATAACTAGTGTCACAGGAATGGTTCAAAGCATAGACAGTAAGAAGGGTCGGTCTTCTTGTACTGAAGTCGGCATTGTGCCTTTTGTATTTAATTCCGATGCAATTTCTGTGTTTCATCGTCAATAAGAAGGTCAGAGGGATACAGTAAACCTGAAGTGAAGCATCGCGATCTATAACTAGTGTCACAGGAATGGTTCAAAGCATAGTCAGTAAGAAGAGTCAGTCTTCTTGTACTTAAGTCGGCATTGTGCCTTTTGTATTTAATTCCGATGCAATTTCTGTGTTTCATCGTCAATAGGAAGGTCAGAGGGTTACAGTAAACCTGAAGTGAAGCATCGGAATCTATAACTAGTGTCACAGGAATGGTTCAAACATAGTCAGTAGGAAGAGTCGGTCTTCATGTACTTATGTCGGCATTGTGCCTTTTGTATTTATTTCCGATGCAATTTCTGTATTTCATCGTCAATAAGATGGTCCAAGGGATACAGTAAACCTGAAGTGAAGCATCGGAATCTATAACTAGTGTCACTGGAATGGTTCAAAATATAGACAGTAAAAAGAGTCAGTCTTCTTGTACTTAAGTCGGCATTGTGCCATTTGTATTTAATTCCGATGCAATTTCTTTGATTCTTCGTCAATAAGAAGGCCCAAGGGATACAGTAAACCTGAAGTGAAGCATGGGACTCTACAACTAGTGTCACAGAAATAGTTCTAAACATAGACAGTAGATGAGTCAGTCTTCTTGTACGTAAGACGGCATTTTGCCTTTTGTATTTAATTCCGATGCAATTTCTGTGTTTCATCGTCAATAAGAAGGTCCAAGTGAAACAGTAAACCTGAAGTGAAGCGTCGGAATAATTAACTAGTGTCACAGGAATGGTTCAAATCATAGTCAGTAATGAGACTCAGTCTTCTTGTACTTAAGTCGGCATTGTGCCTTTTCTATTTAATTCAGTTGCAATTTCTGTGTTTCATCGTCAATAAGAAGGTCCAATGGATACAGTAAACCTGGAGTGAAGCATCGGACTTTATAACTAGTATCACAGGAATGGTTCAAAAAAGAGACAGTAAGAAGAGTCAGTCTTCTTGTACTTAAGTCGACATTGTGCCTTTTCTATTTATTTACGATGCAATTTCTGTGTTTCATCGTCAATAAGAAGGTCAGAGGGATACAATAAACCTGAAGTGAAGCATCGGAATCTATAACTAGTGTCACAGGAATGGTTCAATACATAGTCAGTAAGAACAGTCAGTCTTCTTGTCCCTAAGTCGGCATTGTGCCTTTTTTATTTAATTCCGATATAATTTCTGTGTTTCACCGTCAATAAGAAGGTCAAAGGGATACAGTAAACCTGGAGTGTAGCATCGGAATCTATAACTAGTGTCACAGGATTGGTTCAAAACATAGACAGTAAGAAGAGTCAGTTTTCGTGTACTTAAGTCGGCATTTTGCCCTTTGGATTTAATTCCTATACAATTTCTGTGTTTCATCGTCAATAAGAAGGTCCAAGGGATACAGTAAACCTGAAGTGAAGCACCGGAATTGATAACTAGAGTCACAGGAATGGTTCAAAACATAGTCAGTAAGAAGAGTCAGTCTTCGTGTACTGAAGTCTTCATTGTGCCTTTTCTATTTAATTCCGATGCAATTTCTTTGTCTCATCGTCAATAAAAGGTCCAAGGGATACAGTAAAACTGGAGTGAAGCATCGGAATCTATAACTAGTGTCAATGGAACGGTTCAAAACTTAGACAATATGAAGAGTCAGTCTTCTTGTCCTTAAGTCGGCATTGTGCCTTTTGTATTTAATTCCGATGCAATTTCTGTGTTTCATCGTCAATAAGAATGTCCAAGGGTACAGTAAACCTGAAGTGAAGCATCGGAATCTATAACTAGTGTCACAGGAATGGTTCAAAACATAGTCAGTAAGAAGAGTCAGTCTTCTTGTCCTTAAGTTGGCATTGTCCCTTTTGTATTTAATTCCGATGCAATTTCTGTGTTTCATCGGCAGTAAGGTCAGAGGGATACAGTAAAACTGAAGTGAAGCATCGGAATCCAAAACTAGTGTCACAGGAATGGTTCAAAACCTAGACAGTAGGAAGAGTCAGTCCTCTTGTACTTAAGTCCGCATTGTGCCTTTTGTACTTAATTCCGATGCAATTTCTGTGTTTCATCGTCAATAAGAATGTCCAAGGGATACAGTAATCCTGAAGTGAAGCATCAGAATCTATAACTAGTGTCACAGGAATGGTTCAAAACATAGTCAGTATGAAGAGTCAGTCTTCTTGTACTTATGTCTTCGTTGTGCCTTTTCTATTTAATTCCAATGCAATTTCTGTGTTTCATCGTCAATAAGTAGGTCAGAGGGATACGGTAAACCTGAAGCGAAGCATCGGAATCTATAGCTAGTGTCACAGGAATGGTTCAAATCATAGTCAGTAAGAAGAGTCAGTCTTCTTGTCCTTAAGTTGGAATTGTGCCTTTCGTATTTAATTCCGATGCAATATCTGTGTTTCATCGTCACTAAGAAGGTCCAAGGGTTACAGTAATCCTGGAGTGAAGCATCGGAGTCAATAACTAGTGTCACAGGAATGGTTCAAATCATAGACAGTAAGAAGAGTCAGTCTTCTTGTACTTAAGTCGGCATTGTGCCTTTTTTATTTAATTCCGATGCAAATTCTGTGTTTCATCGTCAATAAGAAGGGCCACGGAATACTGTAATCCTCAAGTGAAGCATCGGAATCCAAAACTAGTGTCACAGGAATGGTTCAAAACACAGACAGTAGGAAGAGTCAGTCCTCTTGTACTTAAGTCCGCATTGTGCCTTTTGTACTTAATTCCGATGCAATTTCTGTGTTTCATCGTCAATACGAAGGTCCAAGGTATACAGTAAACCAGAAGTGAAGCATCGGAATATATAACTAGTGTCACAGGAATGGGTCAAAACATAGTCAGTAAGAAGAATCAGTCTTCTTGTACTTATGTCGTCATTGTGCCTTTTCTATTTAATTCCGATGCAATTTCTGTGTTTCATCGTCAATACGAAGGTCCAAGGGATATAGTGAACTTGGAGTGAAGCATCGTAATCTATAACTAGTGTCACAGGAATGGTTCAAAACATAGACAGTAAGAAGAGTCAGCCTTCTTGTACCTAAGTCGACATTGTGCCTTTTCTATTTAATTCCGATGCAATTTCAGTGTTTCATCGTCGATAAGAAGGTCAGAGGGATACAATAAACCTGAAGTGAAGCATCGGAATCTATAACTAGTGTCACAGGAATGGTTCAAAACATTGTCAGTAAGAACAGTCAGTCTTCTTGTACTTAAGTCGGCATTGTGCCTTTTGTATTTAATTCCGTTGCAATTTCTGTGTTTCATCGTCAATACGTAGGTCCAAGGCATACAGTAAACCTGGAGTGTAACATCGGAATCTATAACTAGTGTCACAGGAATGATTCAAAACATAGACAGTAAGAAGAGTCACTCCTCGCGTACTTAAGTCGGCATTGTGCCTTTTGTATTTAATTCCGATGCAATTTCTGTGTTTCATCGTCAATAAGAAGGTCCAAGGGATACAGTAATCCTGAAGTGAAGCATCAGAATCTATAACTAGTGTCACAGGAATGGTTCAAAACATAGTCAGTATGAAGAGTCAGTCTTCTTGTACTTAAGTCTTCATTGTGCCTTTTCTATTTAATTCCAATGCAATTTCTGTGTTTCATCGTCAATAAGTAGGTCAGAGGGATACGGTAAACCTGAAGCGAAGCATCGGAATCTATAGCTAGTGTTACAGGAATGGTTCAAATCATAGTCAGTAAGAAGAGTCAGTCTTCTTGTCCTTAAGTTGGCAATGTGCCTTTCGTATTTAATTCCGATGCAATATCTGTGTTTCATCGTCACTAAGAAGGTCCAAGGGTTACAGTAAACCTGGAGTGAAGCATCGCAATCAATAACTAGTGTCACAGGAATGGTTCAAATCATAGACAGTAAGAAGAGTCAGTCTCCTTGTACTTAAGTCGGCATTGTGCCTTTTTTATTTAATTCCGATGCAAATTCTGTGTTTCATCGTCAATGAGAAGGTCCACGGAATACTGTAATCCTCAAGTAAAGCATCGGAATCTATAACTAGTGTCACAGGAATTGTTCAAAACATAGTCAGTAGGAAGAGTCAGTCTTCTTGTACTTAAGTCGGCAATGTGCCATTTGTATTTAATTCTGATGCAATTTCTGTGATTCATCGTCAATAAGAAGGTCCAAGGGATACAGTAAACCTGGAGTGAAGCATCGGAATCTATAAATAGTGTAACAGGAATGGTTCAAAACATAGACAGTAAGAAAAGTCAGTCGTCTTGTACTTAAGTCGGCATTGTGCATTTTCTATTTAATTCAGTTGCAATTTCTGTGTTTCATCGACAATAAGAAGGTCAGAGGGATACAATAAACCTGAAGTGAAGCATCGGAATCTATAACTAGTGTCACGGGAATGGTTCAAAACTTAGTCAGTAAGAACAGTCAGTCTTCTTGTCCCTAAGTCGGCATTGTGCCTTTTTTATTTAATTCCGATGCAATTTCTGTGTTTCATCGTCAGTAAGAAGGTCCAAGGGATACAGTAAACCTGGAATGTAGCATCGGAATCTATAACTAGTGTCAGAGGAATGGTTCAAAACATAGACAGCAAGAAGAGTCAGTCTTCGAGTACTTAAGTCGGCATTTTTCCCTTTGTATTTAATTCCGATGCAATTTCTGTGTTTCATCGTCAATAAGAAGGTCCAAGGGATACAGTAAAACTGAAGTCAAGCATCGTCATCTATAACTAGTGTCACAGGAATGGTTCAAATCATAGCCAGTAAGAAGAGTCAGTCTTCTTGTACTTAAGAAGGCTTTGTGGCGTTTCTATTTAACACCGATGCAATTTCTGTGTTTCATCGTCAATAAAAAGGTCAGAGGGATACAGTAAACCTGAATTGAAGCATCGGGATCTATAACTAGTGTCACAGGAATGGTTCAAATCATAGTCAGTAAGAAGAGTCAGTCTTCTTGTACTTATGTCGGCATTGTGCCTTTTGTATTTAATTCCGATGCAATTTCTGAGTTTCATCCTCAATAAGAGGGTCCAAGGGATACAGTAAACCTGAAGTGAAGCATCGGAACCTATAACTAGTGTCACAGGAATGGTTCAAAGCATAGACAGTAAGAAAAGTCAGTCGTCTTGTACTTAAGTCGGCATTGTGCTTTTTCTATTTAATTCCGATGCAATTTCTGTGTTTCATCGTAAATAAGAAGATCCAAGGGATACAGTAAACCTCAAGTGAAGCATCGGAATCTATAACTAGTGTCACAGGAATGGTTCAAAACATAGTCAGTAGGAAGAGTCGGTCTTCATGTACTTAAGTCGGCATTGTGCCTTTTGTATTAAATACCGATGCAATTTCTGTGTTTCATCGTCAATAATAAGGTCCAAGGGATACAGTAAACCTGAAGTGAAGCACGGGAATCTATAACTAGTGTCACAGGAATGGTTCAATACATAGACAGTAGGAAGAGCCAGTCGTTTTGTACTTAAGTCGGCATTGTGCCTTTGGTATTTAATTACGATGCCATTTCTGTGTTTCGTCGTCAATAAGAACGTCAGAGGGATACAGTAAACCTGAAGTGAAGCATCGGAATCCATAGCTAGTGTCACCGGAAAGGTTCAAAACACAGTCTGTAAGAAGAGTCAGTCTTCTTGTCCTTAAGTCGGCATTGTGCCTTTTGTATTTAATTCCGATGAATTTTCTGTGTTTCATCGTCAATAAGAAGGTCCAAGAAATACAGTAAACCTGGAGTGAAGTATCGGATTCTGTAACTAGTGTCACAGGAATGGTTCAAAACATAGACAGTAAGAAGAGTCAGTCTTCTTGTACTTAAGTCGGCATTGTGCCATTTCTATTTAATTCCGATGCAATTTCTGAGTTTCATCGTCAATGAGAAGGTACAAGGGATACAGTAAAACTGGAGTGAAGCATCGGAATCTATGACTAGTGCCAATGGAATGGTTCAAAACATAGACAGTAAGAAAAGTCAGTCTTCTTGTTCTTAATTCGGCATTGTGCCTTTTGTATTTAATTCCGATGCGATTTCTGAGTTTCTTCCTCAATAAGAGGGTCCAAGGGATACAGTAAACCTGAAGTGAAGCATCGGAACCTATAACTAGTGTCACAGGAATGGTTCAAACCATAGACAGTAAGAAAAGTCAGTCGTCGTGTACTTAAGTCGGCATTTTGCCTTTTCTATTTAATTGCGATGCAATTTCTGTGTTTCATCGTAAATAAGAAGATCCAAGGGATACAGTAAACCTCAAGTGAAGCATCGGACTCTATAACTAGTGTCACAGGAATGGTTCAAAACACAGTCAGTAAGAAGAGTCGGTCTTCATGTACTTAAGTTGGCATTGTGCCTTTTGTATTAAATACCGATGCAATTTCAGTGTTTCATCGTCAATAATAAGGTCCAAGGGATACAGTAAACCTGAAGTGAAGCACGGGAATCTATAACTAGTGTCACAGGAATGGTTCAATACATAGACAGTAGGAAGAGCCAGTCTTTTTGTTCTTAAGTCGGCATTTTGCCCTTTGGAATTAATTCCGAAGCAATTTCTGTGTTTCATCGTCAATAAGAAGGTCAAAGGGATACAGTAAACCTCAAGTGAAGCATCGGAATCTATAACTAGTGTCAATGGAACGGTTCAAATCATAGACAATACGAAGAGTCAGTCTTCTTGTCCTTAAGTCGGCATTGTGCCTTTTGTATTTAATTCCGTTGCAATTTCTGTGTTTCATCGTCAATAAGAATGTCCAAGGGTACAGTAAACCTGAAGTGAAGCATCGGAATCTATAACTAGTGTCACAGGAATGGTTCAAAACATAGTCAGTAAGAAGAGTCAGTCTTCTTGTCTTTAAGTTGGCATTGTCCCTTTTGTATTTAATTCCGATGCAATTTCTGTGTGTCTTCGGCAATAAGGTCAGAGGGATACAGTAAAACTGAAGTGAAGCATCGAAATCCAAAACTAGTGTCACAGGAATGGTTCAAAACGTAGACAGTAGGAAGAGTCAGTCCACTTGTACTTAAGTCCGCATTGTGCCTTTTGTACTTAATTCCGATGCAATTTCTGTGTTTCATCGTCAATAAGAAGGTCCAAGGTATACAGTAAACCAGAAGTGAAGCATCGGAATACATAACTAGTGTCACAGGAATGGGTCAAAACATAGTCAGTAAGAAGAATCCGTCTTCTTGTACTTATGTCGGCATCGTGCCTTTTCTATTTAATTCCGATGCAATTTCTGTGTTTCATCGGCAATAAGAAGGTCCAAGGGATATAGTGAACTTGGAGTGAAGCATCGTAATCTATAACTAGTGTCACAGGAATGGTTCAAAACATAGACAGTAGGAAGAGTCACTCTTCGCGTACTTAAGTCGGCATTGTGCCTTTCGTATTTCATTCCGATGCAATATCTGTGTTTCATCGTCACTAAGAAGGTCCAAGGGTTACAGTAAACCTGGAGTGGAGCATCGGAATCAATAACTAGTGTCACAGGAATGGTTCAATTCATAGACAGTAAGAAGAGTCAGTCTTCTTGTACTTAAGTCGGCATTGTGCCTTTTTCATTTAATTCCGATGCAAATTCTGTGTTTCATCGTCAATAACAAGGTCCTCGGAATACTGTAATCCGCAAGTGAAGCATCGGAATCTATAACTAGTGTCACAGGAATTGTTCAAAACATAGTCAGTACTACGAGTCGGTCTTCATGTACTTAAGTCTGCATTGTGCCTTTTGTATTTAATTTCGATGCAATTTCTGTGTTTCATCGTCAATAAGAAGGTCCAAGGGATACAGTAAACCTGAAGTGAAGCAGTGGAATCTATAACTAGTGTCACAGGAATGGTTCAAACTTAGACAGTAGGAAGAGTCAGTCTTCTTGTACTTAAGTCGGCAATGTGCCTTTTGTATTTAATTCCGATGCAATTTCTGTGTTTCATCGTCAATAAGAAGGTCCAAGGGGTATAGTATACCTGATGTGAAGCATCGGAATCTATAAATAGTGTCACAGGAATGGTTCCAAACATAGACACTATGAAGGGTCAGTCTTCTTGTACATAAGTCGGCATTGTGCCTTTTGTATTAAATTCCGATGCAATGTCTGTGTATCATCGTCAATAAGAAGGTCAGAGGGATACAGTAAACCTGAAGTGAAGCATCAGAATCTATAACTAGTGTCACAGGAATGGTTCAAAACATAGACAGTAAGAAAAGTCAGTCGTCTTGTACTTAAGTCGGCATTGTGCATATTCTATTTAATTCAGTTGCAATTTCTGTGTTGCATCGACAATAAGAAGGTCCAAGGGATACAGTAAACCTGGAGTTAAGCATCGGAATCTATAACTAGTGTCACAGGAATGGTTCTAAACATAGACAGTAAGAAGAGTCAGTCTTCTTGTACTTATGTCGGCATTGTGCCTTTTGTATTTAATTCCGATTCAATTTCTGTGTTTCATCGTCAATAAGAAGGTCAGAGGGATACAGTAAACCTGAAGTGAAGCATCGGAATCTATAACTACCGTCACAGGAATGGTTCAAAATATAGACAGTAAAAAGAGTCAGTCTTCTTGTACTTAAGTCGGCATTGTGCCATTTATATTTAATTCCGATGCAATTTCTTTGATTCATCGTCAATAAGAATGCCCAAGGGATACAGTAAACCTGAAGTGAAGCATCGGACTCTACAACTAGTGTCACAGAAATGGTTCAAAACATAGACAGTAGATGAGTCAGTCTTCTTGTCCTTAAGTCGGCATTGTGCCTTTTGTATTTAATTCCGATGAATTTTCTGTGTTTCATCGTCAATTAGAAGCACCAAGGGATACAGTAAACCTGGAGTGAAGCATCGGAATCTATAACTAGTATCACAGGAATGGTTCAAAACATAGAGAGTAAGAAGAGTCAGTCTTCTTGTACTTAAGTCGACATTGTGCCTTTTCTATATATTTACGATGCAATTTCTGTGTTTCATCGTCAATAAGAAGGTCAGAGGGATACAATAAACCTGAAGTGATGCATCGGAATCTATAACTAGTGTCACAGGAATGGTTCAATACATAGTCAGTAAGAACAGTCAGCCTTCTTGTCCCTAAGTCGGCATTGTGCCTTTTTTATTTAATTCCGATGTAATTTCTGTGTTTCATCGTCAATAAGAAGGTCAAAGGGATACAGTTAACCTGGAGTGTAGCATCGGAATCTATAACTAGTGTCACAGGAATGGTTCAAAACATAGACAGTAAGAAGTGTCAGTCTTCGTGTCCTTAAGTCGGCATTGTGCCTTTTGTATTTAATTCCGATGCAAAATCTGTGTTTCATCGTCAATAAGAATGTCCAAGGGAACAGTAAACGTGAAGTGAAGCATCGGAATCTATAACTAGTGTCACAGGAATGGTTCAAAACATAGCCAGTAAGAAGAGTCAGTCTTCTTGTCCTTAAGTTGGCATTGTCCCTTTTGTATTTAGTTCCGATGCAATTTCTGTGTTTCATCGGCAATAAGTTCAGAGGGATATAGTAAAACTGAAGTGAAGCATCGGAATCCAAAATTAGTGTCACAGCAATGGTTCAAAACATAGACAGTAGGAAGAGTCAGTCCTCTTGTACTTAAGTCCGCATTGTGCCTTTTGTATTTAATTCCGATGCAATTTCTGTGTTTCATCGTCAACAAGAAGGTCCAAGGTATACAGTAAACCAGAAGTGAAGCATCGGAATATATAACTAGTGTCACAGGAATTGTTCAAAACATAGTCAGTAAGAAGAATCAGTCTTCTTGTACTTAAGTCGGCATTGTACCTTTTCTATTTAATTCCGATTCAATTTCTGTGTTTCATCGTCAATAAGAAGGTCCAAGGGATATGGTGAACTTGGAGTGAAGCAACGTAATCTATAACTAGTGTCACAGGAATGGTTCAAAACATAGACAGTAAGAAGAGTCAGTCTTCTTGTTCCTAAGTCGACATTGTGCCTTTTCTATTTTATTCCGATGCAATTTCAGTGTTTCATCGCCAATAAGAAGGTCAGAGGGATACAGTAAACCTGAAGTGAAGCATCGGAATCTATAACTAGTGTCACAGGAATGGTTCAAAACATAGGCAGTAGGAAGAGTCGGTCTTCATGTACTTAAGTTTGCAATGTGCCTTTTGTATTTAATTCCGATGCAATTTCTGTGTTTCATCGTCAATACGAAGGTCAGAGGGATACAGTAAACCTGAAGTGAAGCATCGGAATCTATAACTAGTGTCACAGGAATGGTTCAGAACATAGGCAGTAGGAAGAGTCAGTCTTCTTGTACTTAAGTCGGTAATGTGCCTTTTCTATTTAATTCTGATGCAATTTCAGTGTTTCATCGTCAATAAGAAGGTCCAAGGGATACAGTAAACCTGAAGTGAAGCATCGGAATCTATAACTAGTGTCACAGGAATGGTTCAAAACATAGTCAGTAAAAAGAGTACGTCGTTTTGTACTTAATTCGGCATTGTGCCTTTTGTGTTTAATTCCGATGCAATATCTGTGTTTCATCGTCAATAAGAAGGTCCAAGGGATACAGTAAACCTAAAGTGAAGCATCGGAATCTATAACTAGTGTCCCAGGAATGGTTCAAAACATAGACAGTAAGATGAGTCAGTCTTCTTGTACTTAAGTCGGCATTGTGCCTTTTGTGTTTCATTCCGATGCAATATCTGTGTTTCATCGTCAGTAAGAAGGTCCAAGGGATACAGTAAACCTCAAGTGAAGCATCGGAATCCATAACTAGTATCACAGGAATGGTTCGAAACATAGTCAGTAGGAAGTGTCGGTCTTCATGTACTTAAGTCGGCATTGTGCCTTTTGTATTTAATTCCGATGCAATTTCTGTGTTTCATCGGCAACAAAGTCAGAGGGATAAGTAAACCTGAAGTGAAGCATCGGAATCTATAACTAGAGTCACAGGAATGGTTCAAAACATAGACAGTAAGAAGAGGCAGTCTTCTTGTACTTAAGTCTTCATTGTGCCTTTTCTATATAATTCCGATGCAATTTCTGTGTTTCATCGTCAATAGGAAGGTCCAAGGTATACAGTAAAACTGAAGTGAAACATCGGAATCTATAACTAGTGTCACAGGAATGGTTCAAAACATAATCAGTAATAAGGGTCAGTCTTCTTGTACTTAAGTCGGCATTGTGCCTTTTCTATTTAATTCAGTGGCTATTTCTGTGTTTCATCGACAATAAGAAGGTCCAAGGGATAGAGTAAACCTGGAGTTAAGATTCGGAATCTATAACTAGTGTCACAGGAATGGTTCAAAACATAGACAGTAAGAAGAGTCAGTCTCCTTGTACTTAAGTCGACATTGTGCCTTTTCTATTTATTTCCGATGCAATTTCTGTGTTTCATCGTCAATAAGAAGGTCAGAGGGATACAATAAACCTGAAGTGAAGCATCGGAATCTATAACTAGTGTCACAGGAATGGTTCAAAACATAGTCAGTAAGAACAGTCAGTCTTCCTGTCCCTAAGTCGGCATTGTGCCTTTTTTATTTAATTCCGATGCAATTTCTGTGTTTCATCGTCAATAAGAAGGTCCAAGGGATACAGTAAACCTGAAGAGAAGCATCGGAATCTATAACTAGTGTCACAGGAATGGTTCAAAACATAGGCAGTAGGAAGAGTCAGTCTTCTTGTACTTAAGTCGGCAATGTGCCTTTTCTATTTAATTCTGATGCAATTTCAGTGTTTCATCGTCAATAAGAAGGTAAGAGGGATACAGTAAACCTGAAGTAAAGCATCCAAATCTATAACTAGTGTCAGAGGAATGGTTCAAAACATAGACAGGAGGAAGAGTCAGTCTTCGTGTTTTTAAGTCGGCATTTTGCCCATTGTATTTAATTCCGATGCAATTTCTGTGTTTCATCTTCAATAAGAAGCTCCAAGGGATACAGTAAAACTGAAGTCAAGCATCGTAATCTATAACTAGTGTCACAGGAATGGTTCAAATCATAGCCAGTAAGAAGAGTCAGTGTTCTCGTACTTAAGTAGACATTGTGGCGTTTCTGTTTAATTCCGATGCAAATTCTGTGTTTCATCGTCAATAAGAAGGTCAGAGGGATACAGTAAACCTGAAGTGAAGCATCGGGACCTATAACTAGGGTCACAGGAATGGTTCAAATCATAGTCAGTAAGAAGAGTCAGTCTTCTTGTACTTATGTCGGCATTGTGCCTTTTGTATTTAATTCCGATGCAATTTCTGAGTTTCATCGTCAATAAGAGGGTCCAAGGGATATAGTAAACCTGAAGTGAAGCATCGGAACCTATAACTAGTGTCACAGGAATGGTTCAAAGTATAGACAGTAAGAAAAGTCAGTCGTCTTGTACTTAAGTCGGCATTGTGCCTTTTCTATTTAATTCCGATGCAATTTCTGTGTTCCATCGTAAATAAGAAGATCCAGGGGATACAGTAAACCTCAAGTGAAGCATCAAAATCTATAACTAGTGTCACAGGAATGGTTCAGAACATAGTCAGTAGGAAGAGTCGGTCTTCATGTACTTAAGTCGGCATTGTGCCTTTTGTATTAAATACCGATGCAATTTCTTTGTTTCATCGTCAATAATAAGGTCCAAGGGAAACAGTAAACCTGAAGTGAAGCATCGGAATCTATAACTAGTGTCACAGGAATGGTTCAATACATAGACAGTCGGAAGAGTCAGTCTTTTTGTTCTTAAGTCGGCATTGTGCCTTTTGTATTTAATTCCGATGCCATTTCTGTGTTTCGTCGTCAATACGAACGTCAGAGGGATACACTAAACCTGAAGTGAAGCATCGGAATCCATAGCTAGTGTCATCGGAAAGGTTCAAAACATAGTCAGTAAGAAGAGTCAGTCTTCTTGTCCTTAAGTCGGCATTGTGCCTTTTGTATTTAATTCCGTTGAATTTTCTGTGTTTCATCGTCAATAAGAAGGTCCAAAGGAAACAGTAAACTTCGAGTGAAGTATCGTATTCTATAACTGGTGTCACAGGAATGGTTCAAAACATAGACAGTAAGAAGAGTCAGTCTTCTTGTACTTAAGTCGGCATTGTGATTTTTGTATTTAATTCCGATGCAATTTCTGTGTTTCATCGTCTATAAGAAGGTCCATGGAATACAGTAAACCTGAAGTGAAGCATCGGAATCTATAACTAGTGACACAGGAATGGTTCAAAACATAGACAGTAAGAAGAGTCAGTCTTCTCGTACTTAACTCGGCATTGTGCCTTATGTATTTAATTCCGATGTAATTTCTGTGTTTCATCGTCAACAAGAAGGTCAGAGGGATACAGTAAACCTGAAGTGAAGCATCGCAATCTATAACGAGTGTCACAGGAATGGTTCAAAACATAGTCAGTAAGAAGAGTCAGTCTTCTTGTACTTATGTCGGCATTGTGCCTTTCGTATTTAATTCCGATGCAATTTTTGTGTTTCATCGTCAATATGAAGGTCAGAGGGATACAGTATACCTGAAGTGAAGCATCGGAATCTATAACTAGAGTCACAGGAATGGTTCAAATCATAGACATTAAGAGGGGTCCGTTTCTTGTACTTAAGTCGGCATTGTGCCTTTTGTATTTAATTCCGATGCAATTTCTGTGTTTCATCGTCAATAAGAAGGTCCAAGGGATGCAGTAAAACTGAAGTCAAGCATCGGAATCTATAACTAGTGTCACAGGAACGGTTATAAACATAGCCAGTAAGAGGAGTCAGTCTTCTTGTACTTAAGTAGGCATTGTGGCGTTTCTATTTAATTCCGATGCAATTTCTGTGTTCCATCGTCAATAAGAAGGTCAGAGGGATACAGTAAACCTGAAGTGAAGCATCGGGATCTATAACTAGTGTCACAGGAATGGTTCAAAACATAGACAGTATGAAAAGTCAGTCGTACTTAAGTCGGCATTGTGCCTTTTCTATTTAATTCCGATGCAATTTCTGTGTTTCATCGTCAATAAGAAGGTCAGAGGGATACAGTAAACCTGAAGTCAAGCATCCGAATCTATAACTAGTGTCACAGGAATGGTTCAAAACAAAGTCAGTAAGAAGAGTCAGTCTTCTTGTCCTTAAGTTGGCATTGTCCCTTTTGTATTTAGTTCCGATGCAATTTCTGTGTTTCATCAGCAATAAGTTCAGAGGGATATAGTAAAACTGAAGTGAAGCATCGGAATCCAAAATTAGTGTCACAGCAATGGTTCAAAACATAGACAGTAGGAAGAGTCAGTCCTCTTGTACTTAAGTCCGCATTGTGCCTTTTGTATTTAATTCCGATGCAATTTCTGTGTTTCATCGTCAATAAGAAGGTCCAAGGTATACAGTAAACCAGAAGTGAAGCATCGGAATATATAACTAGTGTCACAGGAATTGTTCAAAACATAGTCAGTAAGAAGAATCAGTCTTCTTGTACTTAGGTCGGCATTGTACCTTTTCTATTTAATTCCGATTCAATTTCTGTGTTTCATCGTCAATAAGAAGGTCCAAGGGATATGGTGAACTTGGAGTGAAGCAACGTAATCTATAACTAGTGTCACAGGAATGGTTCAAAACATAGACAGTAAGAAGAGTCAGTCTTCTTGTTCCTAAGTCGACATTGTGCCTTTTCTATTTTATTCCGATGCAATTTCAGTGTTTCATCGCCAATAAGAAGGTCAGAGGGATACAATAAACCCGAAGTGAAACATTGGAATCTATAACTAGTGTCACAGGAAAGGTTCAATACATAGTCAGTACGAAGAATCAGTCTTCTTGTACTTAAGTCGGCATTGTGCCTTTTGTGTTTAATTCCGATGCAATATCTGTGTTTCATCGCCAATAAGAAGGTCCAAGGGATACAGTAAACCTAAAGTGAAGCATCGGAATCTATAACTAGTGTCACAGGAATGGTTCAAAACATAGACAGTAAGATGAGTCAGTCTTCTTGTACTTAAGTCGGCATTGTGCCTTTTGTGTTTCATTCCGATGCAATTTCTGTGTTTCATCGTCAGTAAGAAGGTCCAAGGGATACAGTAAACCTCAAGTGAAGCATCGGAATCTATAACTAGTGTCACAGGAATGGTTCAAAACATAGGCAGTAGGAAGAGTCAGTCTTCTTGTACTTAAGTCGGCAATGTGCCTTTTCTTTTTAATTCTGATGCAATTTCAGTGTTTCATCGTCAATAAGAAGGTAAGAGGGATACAGAAAACCTGAAGTAAAGCATCCAAATCTATAACTAGTGTCAGTGGAATGGTTCAAAACATAGACAGGAGGAAGAGTCAGTCTTCGTGTACTTAAGTCGGCATTTTGCCCATTGTATTTAATTCCGATGCAATTTCTGTGTTTCATCTTCAATAAGAAGGTCCAAGGGATACAGTAAAACTGAAGTCAAGCATCGTAATCTATAACTAGTGTCACAGGAATGGTTCAAATCATAGCCAGTAAGAAGAGTCAGTC